>NC_135325.1:122224119-122526286 GCF_048772815.1 Callospermophilus lateralis
ATGAAGCCGGGCAGGCAGCCTCACTCTAGAGGCCACTCAACTGGAACGGCATGCAGTGCTGTCCCTTCTGGACTTGGAGGCATGCACTCAGTGGCCACGTGCCACAGACAGACACCTCTCAGATCACAAATAGCAACTGCAGCCCAGAGGAGAGAGGTGATTTACCAAGGTTGTGTGCAGCCAGGCCCACAGGCCCCCAGGCCAGTGCCTCTTGCAGCCCCTCCAAAGGTGTGCTGCTCAGGGAAACCGCAGCAAACATGCCCACCAGTTCAAGGGAAAACAGAACAGAAGCCATGAACCTCAGAGCACCATCCGGGGGGCAAATCTGGAGCTCTCTGCACCCTGGTTGGCACGCCCCCACTTACCAGCTATCACTCCTCGGCCAAACTTCTCCCCTTCCCAGAGTAAGGCCTGGATCTGCCCAGGGCTCATCTGCAGCCTCTCCACCAGCAGCTCCCTCCAGGAGCTGTCTTCCCAGTCCCTCTGAGCAATGTGGATGGCAATGGTGCAGTTCTGGTGGCTCTTCAGCAGGGGATGCCACCGCGTTTCCAGGGTCTTGACTCCATTCAAGACAAAACCGGCATAAGGCTGCCGGAAGGACAGGCAGGAAAACTTCATCTTCTTCCCTTTGGGCTCACAGCCAGCAAAGTCTTCCTTCCCCCGGGCCCTGAAACCGCACTGACCTTGAGGGCTCGCTGCTGCTTCTACCTGTCACCGCACAGTCACTGAGGCCCTGCTCCACCATGGGCTCAAGGCAGGGTGCTGGGGTTCGGAGGATTCCGTTCCATCCTGTGGAGTCTTTGGCGAGCACGTGGAGTAGGATGTCAACAGCTAGAGAAAGGCACAGGCAGGGCAGTGTGTGGTCAGTAGCATGACCGGAGTCACCATGTCCTAGGTGAAAACAGAGGAGGGAGGCCCCCTTTGGCCTACTCGGGGCTTCACCCTGAGTGGGCTGCCTTTGGCACAGAGGAACAGGCCTGGATCTCTCTCCTCCTGCCTGCCCACATCACCCCAACACCACTCTCCGCACCTGGCCACGCCACCACAAGCGTTGCCGTCCCTCAGTGTCTGGCTCCCACCACTGCAGGCTGCTGCGCACGATTCCTGGGTGTCCAACATTTATCGATTCCTATGTCAGAACTCCCTGTGATGTCAAGTGGCCTGTCAGTATCTATTCCAGACCCACTCGGGTGTCATGCTCCTCAATCCCCATCCCCCACCCACCTGAGCCAAGACAAAGGAATCCTGAGAATAAGAACAATTTACCCAGTGTGCATACTCCTTCCGTGTGCCCGGCCCTGGACTGCTCAGGATCCTTAGAAGACTGAATTTAATCCTCAAATGACCCAGCAGGCCCAGTAGCAATTGCTAGCCCCCCTCTATGGCTGAGAGAAGGAGGAGCTGATAGATGAAGCAACTGCCCACAGTGGAACAGACTGACCTCAGGCACTCCCTGACGAGGCCCTCACCTTTTCATTCATGTACCTCAGGAGACGACGGACCCCTTCCACAGGAAGCCTGTGCTATGCTCAGTGAGAAGCCCAGGCCCTCATCACGGCAGCCACCAGGGCTTGACGGCAGAACCTCAGCTCACTCTCTGAAGGTCATGCAGCCTCGGTTTCCTTGGGGCTGTGAGGGCAGGCCAGGTGCTGGGAGCACTCAGCCATTCCCTGGCACCTAGTAGGACAGTCCCAAATGGTGGCTACTCTCGGTAGCGGCAGCAACATCAAGCCTGGGGTCCTGTCCTCTGGCAACTCTGCCCTTTACCCATGAGCTGCCCCCTCCACTCTGCCTAGTGCCTCCCTGTACCCTCTTCAAGCCCATCCACTTCACCCCAAGTATCTCCTATGGTTTTAGGGAAATACGCCCATCCTCCCAAGACAAGGCCCCATCAGGACAAAAGAAGCCTGGCACTCATTCCTCCACCAACCCACAGCCTCCCTTTCTGTGCCAGATCTTCTGCCTGCCTCCTCTTTCTAGGGCTGGGCTTCCCCTAACAAACCATCCCTTCTCTACCTCACTCCAGGGCCTGGGCCCTGCCTCTGTGCTCTCATTCAGGAAAAATACTCCCCCCTGACACAAAGGACTCCTCTGCACACAGAGCTGTGCCCGCACATGCTGCATCAGGTGAAGGATGTTCCTCTAGCTTCTGTCTCCCTCCGCGACAACTCTGCACAGCAGAGACCTCAGCAAAGCTCTCTACGTCTCCCTCCTCACCTCACTGAACTCAAGCCCTCACTACATGAACCCTCCCCTTTGGGTTCCTGGTATCCCACAGGCACTGAATACGGGTTTGGCTAGTTCTGTCTTCATCTCACATGACTCTCAGCAGCCCAGGTCTGGCTGACCATCCCCTTTCCAACTCCTTCCCAGGCTTCCAGAGTGCTTGCTGGCCTCTCTACTACTTGGCCCACTGGCCAAACTTTCTTAGCCTCAACCTTTCCTGGGTCAGGCCAACAGACTGAGGACCCAACCCCTGCACACCAAATCCACCTCCCTTCCACATCTCTAGGTGGGGTCACCACCTATACCATATCCCTGCCCCAGACCTAGAGCTCTCCTTCTTCCCTCTCTTTCCCTCATCCACCACCTATGTCACATGGCCATATCTCCAAAGCCTATCCCCAATCTCATGCCATGCCATGGTCGGTCTACATGGCCACCATCCCAGTCCAATCTCCTACCACCTGCTGGCTTCTCAAGCAGTATCCTCATCACTGCTCAGCATGTGGCACTGCTCTCTGGCATCCAAGCTGGAGTCAGAGAGACCCCAATTCAGGGGCAAACACATCATGGCATTCCTCTGCTGAATCCTTCCAAGGGTTCCTGCCCAACCAGGGCAGAATAGACACTTCTCACCAGGCCCACAAGCTCCCTCCTGATCTGGTTCCTTGCCCCTGCCATCAGACCTCTTTTTCCCCTTTATCCACCTCCCTGCTGCTGCACAGGCCTGTCTTCCATCCCAGGGCCAGTTCCTACCCCAGGGCCTTTGTTGGGTCCTCAGGGTTTCCCTGTGTCCCCTTAGAAACCCTATCTTGAAGGGCTCTACCCCCAGCACCTCACACCACAACCATAAATATAAAGATGGATGTTTTACAAATGGAATCCAGTAAAATTCAACTGACTAGGGTGGCCCACATCCAGTATAGATGGTGTCCTTACAAAACTGGGGAATTTAGAGGTGTGCATACACAGAGGGAAAACACCATGAGAAGATGAAGGCAGAGATTGGGGTGATGCTTCCTCAAGTCAAGGAACACCGAAGATGGCCAACCGACAGCCAGAAGCTGGGAGAGGGATAGAGCAGATTCTCCAAGGGCCCACAGAAGACACAGAGCCCCCTGACACTTTGGTTTCACATTCCAGCCTCCAGAAATGTGTGGGCATATCTTCCTGTTCCTTAAGTCACCCAATTTGTGGCACTTTCTTATGGCTATCTTGGCAAAATAATAGATAGGTGTGAGGTGTTCCCCACCCATACATCTCCACATAGTAGGGCCAGACCTTTCCATTCAATAGCACTTCAAGCACATTCTTCCTCTCTGTACCTCTTGATCTGCGTCACTATTCGTCCTCTGGATGGCATCCCACTCTCGGTGGTCCCATCATTTACACAACCATGCATTGCTCTACTGATGGATACTTAGAAACTGCTTCCCACTTTCTGCCACTAGAATTGATATTCTTTGTCACAAACTGGTTGGCATACACATCAAAGATGCTGAAATATGCCAGCAAGTGGCCTTCCACAAAGACTCGCCCAACCAGTGGTGCCACTGTCCCACACACAGCCCACAGCATCATTATCCTGCTGATGGGTGACAAAGGATCCCCCATCCTCATGACTTATGAAGAAGGCAGAATGCCTCTCACCAGGCCTCGCCATTTCTATCTCCTCTACTGAGATACGTGACCAGAGTGAAGGTCTGCCTAGTTCCCGCCACTCAGCTTCTGGGCTGACAGCTTCCTCATGGACACCACAAAACCACAACTCTGAAACATGACCTGCGTGGGTGGACTCCCTAGTGACAACTAAAGGCAATCAGGGGGTTGAGCCCCCTCCTGCCTGGGGCTGTAGAGGGTCCCTGCCTGGGGCTTGAGGGGAAAGCCCCATTCTGCTTGTCTCAGCTTCTTCACCTGCACAAGGACAGGAGGTAAGGAGGACAGGTGAAGGATAAGACAGCAATGCTGTATGGTGGCACCAGAAGGCTTTCTACTCAGTGAGCACCAATGACCAGGACTATCTGGGAGGGCATGTTTCAAAGGGAACACACATGTGCACCTCACCAGAGCTTGGGTCTGCTACCGATGATGCCCATGACAGTGGGGCTAGTCCCGTCTGGGTCAAGGATCACATGATGTATCAGTTAGGAGGGTGGGAAGTCAGTTCGGGAAAGGAGCCCTGCTCTTAGGCCAGGACCCAGGATCCAAGAGCAGAAAACTGGCACCTCTCCTCACATGGTCTCAGGGCAAAGGTTTGGAGGCCCCAGATCACATCACCCTCACTTTAATTCTGGGCAGACCACACAGGGCACAGCGACCCAGTGCACAGAGCTGAACATCTCATCGCCTGGGGTCTCAGGGAGTCCACAGCTCAAGGTAAGGTGGGGCAGGTGTGAGTGGAGCACCACACTAGCTGTGTGCTGGCAGAAGCACATCACAAACACGCACTTGGCCAAAGAAAGGGCGTGAAGCCTGTCGGAGTAGGGGCTGACAAGGGCTCCACTGCATGGGTTTTGAGTCCCACTTCCAGGGAAACCCCAGTCCAGAGGCACCTTAGGAGAAGCGAGGAGCACACAGGCGCCCGCAGGCGTGATCCTGGCTCTCTTAGATCGCGGGCAGTCTCAGGACTCTGGACTCACTGGCACTGGTCCAACTCCGACCTGCGACCATCGGACCGGACAGTCCACCGCGGCCCAGGAGAGGCCACCAGCCCTGGGAAGGGCTCCGCCGGCTGGTGAGGAGATGATGAGGCCCAGGAGAGCGCTGGGCCGGTGTTGGGGCTGCGCTGCTGCCGCCTCTGGGACACCTTAGGTTGTGGACAGGGGCTCGCAGGCATTAACGCTGGCGCCTTAGCCCAGCCCCCAAAGTCCCTTCGAGCAGGAGCACAGGCAGGCACGCACCCACGCATGCAAGCACGCCCACACGTGATTACGTACACCTCACGTAGGTTCGCGGCTTGTTTGTACCCAGCCAATCAGGCCGACGGCCTGTAGCCACGTGCCACGGATAGGGAGCCACGCAAGTACGTAATCACGCACTCATGACAGCACGCACTTCCTCCCCAAGCGGCAAGGAGAAAATGCTGTTGGACTCCCTAGGCCCTGACACCCTGGCCCATCCCACCAGTCCCGTGACCAGGAAGAGGGAGTAGAGTTAGACAAGGACCCATGGGAGTAAAAGGAAAGATTGGAATGAGACCAGCCTCAGAGAACGTTAGGGACGGTGCTGCGGGGAGGGTTGGAGCTTAGAGAGGAGAAAGGCCAGCCATGACAGAGTGCTAAGGTAGGAGTTTTGGGCGGGTTGAGTATGGAGGTAGGAAGGGGGGACATTGCTGAGGTATAAGCTGGGGGCGCGGGGGGGGGGGCTGCCAGGGTAGCTTTTGAGCTAGGCTTCTTGGAGTGAGGCAGGAGTTGGGGCGGGGCTTTGAGGAATGAGAATGAGTTGGGGCGTGGCGGGAGGAGTGACGTAGGCGTTGGAGGCATGTCAGTGGGAGGAGCTGGGCGGGGCTGCGGGTGGAGCTGTTCTGGGCTGTGAGGAGTGAGATAGGGGCTGTGGGGGGGTTTGTCCAGAAGAGCTCTGTGGGGCTTAGGTAGGAGTTGGGGTGAGTGACATAGGCTCTGGGGTCCTGACAGCAAGGAGTGAGATAGGAGCTCTGGGTGGGCTTGTCCAGAGGAGCTTGGCGGGACTGCAAGGAGTGAGGTAGGAGTTGGGGCGGGGCTGCAAGAATGAGGTGGTATTTGGGAGCGGGGCTTTCAGGAGTGAGGGAGGAGTTGCGGGCCTGTTCGCGGGAGGAGATGGGTGGCCTGGGGTTGGAGGTGTGCTGGGCCCAGAGGAGTGGGGTGGGTGTTTCGGGCAGGCTTGCAAGGAGGAGCTTCCCGAGGCTGCAAGCACTAGAAGTTTGGGGCAGGGCTGTGAGGAGTGAGGTAGGAGTTGGTGGCTGGCCTGCAAGGAATGAGAAAGTTAGGGGCGGGGCTTAGCGTGACGTAAGTGTTGGGGGCGTGTTAGTGGGGGAGTTGGGAGGGGCTGCGGGTGGAGTTGGGCTTGGCTGTGAGGAGTGAGAGTTCTGGGCGGGGTTGGGGAAACCAGTAGCCGAGTCCGGGGCTGCAAGGAGGTAGGAGTTGGGGCGGGCCTTTGAGGAATACGTAGGTGTTGGGGGCGTGGCTGCAAGGAGTGAGGTGAGTTTGGGGCTGCAGGTGGAGCCAGGAGGGCCCGCCGGTGGAGCAGGGTGTGCGGGTGAGTAGGGGTGGGGACCGGGTGTGGGAGAAGCTAGATGGGACCGTGAGTTGTAGGGCGGGAGTTGGCAGCGGGGCTGCAGGGAGTGAAGTAGGTGTTGGAGGCAGGTCTGCGGGTAGAGTTGGGCGGGGCTACGTGGAATGAGAGAGGAATTGGGAGCGGTGGTGCCAAGGAGTGAGGTGGAGTTGAGGATGGAGCTCTGGACTAAGGTAGAAGTTGGGGCGGGGCTGTGAGTAATGAAATAGAGTGGGAGCTCATCTGTGGGAGGAGCTGGGTGGAGCTCAAGGAGTTATGCACTGTTTGGGAGCTGGCCTCTGTAGGAGGTGGCTGGGCGGGGCTGAGTGCTGAGTTCCTGTTGGGACTGGGCTGAGGGAGAAGTGTTGGAGCGGGCCTGGGTGCATACCTGTAATCACAGTGGCTCTGGAGGCTGAGTTGGGAGGATCGCGACTTCATAGCCAGCAACAGCTAGGGGCTATGCAACTCAGTGAGTCTCTGTCTCTAAAAATACAAAATTTGGCTGGGAATGTGGCTCAGTGATTGAGTGCCCCTGACTTCAGTCCCTGGTACCAAAAAAAAAGAAAAATGTGGAGCTGGGTAGGGCTATTATTACTCAGGTAGGAATTGGGGTGGGGCTGAGTTTTAATGTGTCATGGGGGTCTGGCCACAAATGGAAAGGTAGGAGTAGTTGTGGGCTAGGTTCAGGGGCAGGAGTTGGAACTTGGGAGCAGGGCAGGGCTGTGAGTTCCTATGCAGGAGTTGTGGGTGGGGTTGAGAAACCCAAGCAGAGTGGGGTGGATTTATGGAAGGACTAGGGAAGGGCTTATGAGTGGTAAGATTTCAGATGAGGAGCATGGCTATGAGAGGAGCTGGGCACAGGTGTGAGAGCTGGGTTAGGAATTGGGGGGGAAAGTGTGGGAAGAGGTGGGTGGGTCTATGAGCCCTTACTGGAGCAGGATGGGGGGCAGCTTTGTGGGAGGGGCAAGGGAAGAGCACAGAGTTTTATGGGAAAGAGTTGTGGTTGTCTTTTTTTTTTTTTTGGTATTAGGGATTGAACCCAGGGGCACTCTATCGCTGAGCCACAAGCCCAACCCCTCCCCAGCCCCCCCCCCTACTTTTAATATTTTATATGGAGACAGGTTCTCACTGAGTTGCTTAGGGCTTCACTAGGTTTCTGAGCCTGATGAACTCGCCATCCTGCCTCAGGATCCCAAGCCACTGGAATTACAGGTGAATGCCACCTGACCTGTCTCTGAGGTTGTCTTTATAGGAAAGAGCTGGGGCAGAAGTAAGTATGCAAGATCAGGGTGACTTGTGAGAAAGGTGAGCTAGGAGCTAGCACAGAACTGGGGGGGGGGGAGGGCGGAAGTGGGGGCAGATGTGGCTGAGGAGACGCTGATTATAGCGAATAGGCAGAGCTGTGGCTAAGAATTGGGGAAGTTGCTGAATGCTCAATCCTCTGGAAGGAGCTGGTGCAGAGATGCAGGCAGATCTTTGGAGAGAGCTGGGGAAAGACCTAGTGCTGCACCAGGGAAGGGGGACCTGTGGTCAAGTTCGGGGAGGAGCCCACAGAGCTGTGGGAGGAGCTGCCAGATGCACAGGGCAGAACTGAGGAGGAAGCTTAGGGTTTCTGTGCTGCACTCTTAGTCAAGAGGGGAAAACGGCCAAACCAGGGTCCTCATGGACCTAACCGAACCCTGAGTGTGTACTTTAGGGTGCACTCCAGAGGAATAGCAACTGGGAGAAGGGAGACGCCTGCCTGTGTCCACAGAGTTCAGGGCTGAGGCTTGCACCACAGGGATGAACCCCCCCACAGCTTTCCTTTCCCCTAGATGCATTGTTGGTTCCTGCCAGTGAGGCAGGGAATAACCATCTTTTGTTTTGAAGGGAGCTGAATAGCACCACCCTATGTGCTGCTGCCCCTCAGACCTAAGTTGCCAAAACCACATCCCAACTTTGTGCCAACCTGGCTTTTCGTCTTTCACACCACAACCTTCCCTCAGGATCACCATGCTTCCTTACACTGTCCTGCCCAGTGACTGGAGAGCCAAGATCTAGGTCCCTGCCTCTACCTTACATGTAAGAAGATAGATTCCTCTTCCTTTGTTCCCTTTGCTACTTGCTGAGGTCAGGCCACATTCTCTGGTGTCTGTGCTATTCCCTGATTTTCCTGACTGGCCTGGAGTCCTATGTTGCGTCTTTTCTGTTGGTCCTCCACACAGTACCCTTCATTGTCTACCTTGCAAATCAGTCCCCTACTGAAAACCTGCCAAGCCTTCTCCTGTTGGGGTGCAGGCGCCTCAAGTTTCAGCCTGAGCTCTCTTCCCTCTTCTGGACTAACACTGGCCAGAGTCAAAGTGTGCTTTGGGGTACCTAGTCCCTGACCCAACCTGTTCCACAGGACTCCTTGCTTTGAAGCTATGGTTCGTACAGAATTGAATGCCCATCCCCTCTTATCCTGACAACCTATCCTCCAAAGCACAACTTTCAATTCACCTTCACTGTTTCACAATCAAGTGTCCTATTTCTGGTAGCCTTCCTTCTGGTAGACCCATGCTCCAAGCATTAGGTCCTTGTAACCCAGAGCTGCAATTGCTCTCCCGGAGTCTGTGGCCACAGCAGCATCTCTAAAGTTCCTGGAAGGCAAGGCTGCTTTTACTCCTTTCTGTAAGCTGCGTGCCGGGCATAGTAGCCGCTTAGTAAACATCGGATGGACAGAGGAGTGCTCTCTCCCAGTGAGAGGTACTTACACTTTTCCTGGAGAAGCTCAAGAAAACAGGAAAGCTGGAGGCAAAGTGAGTGGGAGAGGGTACCTTGTTCACATGAGGGAGGCCTCAGAGCTCAAGGAGCCTTAAAGTTCATATGGGACTCCCACCTAGGTTGGTGTCCCCTCCAGGTCTCTTTCCTCCACAAATCGTTTCAGCCCCTGCCCAGCACCACGGCATCTCCTCAGAGCTGTTTGGAATCTAAGTGAGGGTCCCAAGAATGTGTGCCGTTCCTGTTCTTAGGCCCTGTTGTTTGATGAGCTGGAACTTGCCTAAGGAGCTGTATTCTCATAGCACATGGCTGCTAGTGGGGGACTCCATGGGGACATAATGTAAGCGCTCCTGTTTCTGACTCTTTGGGCTGTTCCTTGCTCTCGTGTATGCTGAGAAGTGGGGTGCAGTTCACAGATTAATGCACCATCTCCCTGGGCATAAGAGTCCCCAGCAGAGGCCTGATCTCTTGTCTGATCAGGAGGTGAAGTCCCGGGGTAGCCGCTGCAAGTCCAGCTCTCTGCTGCAGCAGTGGGGCATTGGAAGCATCGCCTCACTAGGTTTTGCGTGGGGGAGGTCTTTGACTGCCACAGAGAAAAGGACAAGGATGCTTTTCCATCTTGATTTTCTATACACATAACAAGTCAACGGCAGCCCTGGAAACGGTCTGATGTCTGACCTCCTGATCACATTCTCTTCACCAGCTGCTCCCTGTCTCCTTTCATGGACCATACCCTGGTGGGGACTCACTCCCACCTTCTCTGGCCCTCACGGGTCAGGTGTGCCCTCCCCTCCCCAGACCCATCTCACTTCCTCCTTCCACTGTGTTTTCCTTGCAGGGGCTCCAGAGCCTCCAGGCCAGCAGTAGCCTGCAGATATGTGGAACCCTTTGGGGTTCCTTCCTCTGCTCCTTCTCAAGCACCTTCTCCTTGTCTACTCCCCACTAACACTGAGCTTTGCTCAACTCCTGGGATCAGGATTGAGTCTCCTTCACAAGCTCTGCTTTCTTCTCCAGACCAAGCCTTCAGCACAGGAGCCTTTGAGGGCTATTCCAGATTCAAACTAAAACAGATGCAGATAGTAAAGAGCCAAGTATGACCTTTGTGTGTTTCTGTGAATTTATGGTGCCAAAGCATTATTAGCAGCTTTTAATTTAATCAGACAATTTTTTTTTTTAGTGTACTGGATATCTAACCCAGGGATGCTCTACCAGTGACCTTCATCCCCAGCCTTTTTTATTTGTCATTTTGAGATAAGGTCTCACTAACGCTGGCCTTGGACTTGTGATCCTCCTGCCTCAGCCTTCCAAGTAGCTTGGATTACAGACATGTAGCACTGTGCCAGGTCCTGACACACTTTATTCTTTACTCTCCTAATAGTTCAGTCTTTATGCAAACAAGCACTGAGTCATGTGCTGTGCCCTCCAAAGCTGGGGAGGGTTGGGATGTCATGCCATGGCCCAGTGACAAGTTCAGATTATTTGTTTAGATGATTGGGGGGTGATGCCAGAGGACAAGTTGTCAGCTCCTCTCCATGGTTACCAGGCTGGAATTGTGGGATCAGTGGGCTCTCTACGGAAGACCCATTCTGCTGACATGTGCCTCCACACTCACTGTGGCAACTTTGGAAAGTACAGAAACGTATGAGAATCAGAAGCAAAGAACGGTCCTGAGGTCATTTCTGAGAGGCAAGAACATTTATTTTTCTTGCTTTTTCTCCTATACAGTGTTTGGTTATTCAATTGAGCACATGCTGTGTTGCATTTTTCCTCCTACTTTTTTTTTATTATGGTAAGTGTTAGCCCATATTCTGAAAGGTTACTCAGGAAATTGACCCGATATGGCAGTAGCTCTGTAGCCCATTGTGAATTCCACCCCTGCATGTTCAAGACCTCACAGCAGTCAAATCCTCAGGGAATGGATCATCCCACTTTGGATCCAGCAACATACTCTGTCTAGATAGGTAAGCACAGCAGTTCTTCCTGAGGCCACCTTTCCCATGGAGCTTATTGAGACTCCAGATATGAGTGTCCCATGGGACACTGTGCGCAAGAGCCTTCTCTGGTTATTCCCATTTCCCTGCTGTTCAGTGACCCAGCACATAGCCATTGTTGCCTTCAGGCATGGCTCGGGGAACATCATAGCATCTACTTGCCATGGTACTGCAGCTTCCTTCCTGGGGACCTGGCCACCATGTTATTCAATGTGTTCCAGTTCTGGAAGCTGGACTAGGGCGGGAACTGAGCAGGCAAGGTGAGTGGTTTGTTGGCGAGGCTGCCCTCAGCCTCCTGCTCACTCATCCTTGCTCCCTTTGAGTGTCCACCTTGAGCTGTACCATGTTGGTTGTGATTTTGCTGTGCTCTAAGGGAGGCTGGCTTGTGCTGGTGGTCTCCATTGCTCTCAACTGTCGAGGATGTGCAGTCGTCAGCTCAGCTTCTGTGTGCTCAGTGTTGTTCAATGCTGTCCCAACCTCTATTCCCACTGCTGCTGCGGCTAAGAAAGAGGAGGAGGAGGAGAGGGTGGCAGGCTATTGGGCTTTTCCCTGGGAGCCTTGTTCTATACCAGGCTCCCTTGGGGTTGGCCTGTAGAGGCGCAACTGCCAAGCTTCTGAGTGATGATAGGGTCCTTTCTTCAGTACATCCCTGAACCTCTTGGTACAGGATGTGTCTTCTGAGCCCTCTGGGGCACATACTCCCCTGGGAAGTCTTCTGGCTTCACCTGATCTGTCCAGTTCCAGCAGACCCACTCTTTTCACCCTTGTCTCCCTTCTTTTATTTACTGTCTGCCATGGCCCTGCTAGCCTTTCAAGGCTGTTGTTCCTAGAACAGTGGTGTTTCCTGGTTTCTAGGATCCATCCCAGTAGTGAGTTTGCACCATCCTAAGGGCCTTGCCAGGGCTTTAGGTTATGTGTCTAATTAGGGAATACTTAGATCTGAGTTTTCAGAACCCCTGGTCAGGCACCCTTACTGTCCTATCCTCTAGGGACTCTGATTGCCCATAGGTGCAGGTGTGTGCTGTTCCTTCATCTATAGGTGTCTTCTTTGTCTCCCTTACCAGGCCCAGCAGCCTTGTCCGTGTTGTGCTATACTGTCCTAACTCTGCTCAGACATCTGGCAGCAGGTTGCTCCCATCCTGCTATTCTGAGCCCTCTCCTGGTTGTAATACTGCAGGCCCCACAGCCAGCTGGGATGGTTGGACACCCTCCCTGCCAGCCAGATACAGTGAGGACAGCTCCTAGGAAGGAGGTCAGCTGTGGGGAAAAAGATTCCTGAACTCCCTTGAGAGTGGCGTGAGGGGGGTGAGTCATACTGTAGGCTCACGAGTTTCAGAGGCATTTGGGGAGTCTGACATTTGGAATCTTCTGCTTGTCCCTGCTCCCCATGTTTGACAGGAAGGTCTGTGCATAATGCTTCTACTCTTGGCAAGACTGAGTTGCCTTGGTTGAACATCCAGCCATCTTTGGAGGCCAGCCTCCTTATCAAATGTGTTTTTGATATTCAACTTCTGCAGTTCACTGTGCCTGACATCGGAGCTACTTTATGACCCTAGAGGAGAAGCTTGTGTTTCTGCTTAGTTTGTAGGCATAGGTTAACTGCCCTCTGCCTTCCTTAATCCACAGGGAGTCATCCAACAATGTAATCGCCACTGATCATTTCCATTGTCTTGGCAGTTGCCTTCCCATGCATTACACGTGCCTAGGTGTCCTCACCTGCTAGAAGCTTTCTCTGCACAAGGTAGCCATCCCAGTAAAATTCTGACACCAAAGGTCTGGCACCTGGGCTGCCCCCTTATGCCTGGGTCTGTCTGCACACCCCCTACGTGCCTGTTGTGGGGTCTTCATCACCAGCTAGGCAGATACTGGGTGATCCTGCACCAAGACCCCAGATTACCACCTGCAGCAGTCCAGAACCAGCTGTGTCACATTGGTTCCAGGAAGCAGAGCATGCGAGGGAGCGAGCAGAGCCATATTTGTTGGGACTAACACCCACAGAAGGAAGCGCGGTTGGACAGCAGGTTGGGCCTGACTTGATAGTCCTGACCAATGTGACAGGGTGGTGTGGAGCCAGGATTCCCAGTTCAGAGGCCTGCATGGGGCATGGGTGTTCCTGTTGGGTCCTCCTGGTACCTGGCACACAGTAGGTCATGCAGTCCATACTGACTGTTTAGATGAATGAGCACCCACAGTGGATGCTCTGGAGGGCAGGTGTGGGTTGAGCAGCTCCAGAAAGGGCTCGGCTGCTATCTTCCCATAGGCAGAACCATGCCCTGCCCTGTGCTGCAGCAGGCTTCCTGGGAGGTGCTTTGGTCTCTGTTGCATCAGATAGCTCCGTGGGTGCTCATAGGGATGTGTCTGCAGGGCATTTGCTCACAGGGTATCTCCGGATATGTTAGCAGGGGTGTGAGCACAGCTGCTGTTACAGGGCAGTCTGCATACATGGCTTCATGACACAAGGCAGAGTGATGTCAGCAGTACTGTCCTAGCAGGGGCTCTCTGGAGGTATATACTCATCTCTGTGCTATCCCTAGGGCTGCTAGGGTCATCTTTAAGGCTTACCTTTGTATCCTGGAGTCTGAAGCTAGGCAGCATTAGTTAGATACTTCTTAAGAGGAAAGAATGGCTACCTCTGTGTTAGGGGCTGTTGCAGTAATTCATTTGCAGGTCAGCATGAGAAAGAAAGAAATAAGCAGAGCAAGCAAAGCAGCAGCAGAAAAAAAAAGTCCTTTATTGTGTACAAGACATCTTTTTATAGTATTGTGAACAAAGAAGGCAGTCTTCCAACATCAATGAATCAGGTCTTTCAGCTAATTAAACATAGCACACAGAAGTTTTACTTTCTAATCAGAAGTGACCTGCTTCTCATGGGTAATCTACTCTCGGCCTGGAGCATGCTGAGCTCTGCTCTTGCTAAGAACAGATAATAGAATTTTTTTCTCAGCGCCCTCCTAGCCCACTTGGCAGAACATCCCGTTTGCAGGCAAGTCCTCCCAAGGACAGCAGACACCTTGTTTTCAAGCATGTCCGCTGTTACCTATCTATACCTTGACAGAATATCCCGTTTGCAGGCAGACTCCATCAAGGGCAATAATAGTAACGCAGTCACATTTGATTCTCTACAGGGGCTGGGGAGGTCTCCCAGAGGAGCCGATATTCCAGCCGAGTGTCAGCCTCTCTCTTACTCTCTCACTCTTGCTCTCTCACACTCTGTCTCTCTCTTTTTACCTCAGGTTCCTCTACCACTGAGGTGTATCTCCAGACCTTTGCGTTAGTTTTTGAGACAGGGTCTCACTAAGTTGCCCTGGCCAGTCTCAAACTTGTGATCCTACCTCATTCTCTAAAGTACATGGAATTATAGCTGTGCCTGGCTTTAGCTACATCTTGAGTTAAGAGGATTTTGTTGAATGGGACCTGGGGAGGGCAACCTGAGAGGGTTAGATACAGCCCAGGGACTTAAAGAGGGTTTTTGGCTGGAGCAGACCCATTTGTAGAGTGAGGCTATAGGAGAGGAGGCCATGTAACTGGATGGGGCCCAACTTATAAGGTTGGGCAAAGGAGCGAGCTGTACGCTGATCATTGCAGATAGTGCCTTCACTTGGGTTTCACTGTGAGCAATTGTACTGGCAAGTTGTCGGTTTTCTTCCTAGGAAAATTAATTGATCATCTCATTTGGCCACTCAGCTGTCTGGCAAAATGTTGTGTGCCTCTGGTGGGCCAGGGGTATGTAGACAGCAGGGGTTCAGAGATGATGAGGTGCAGCCTCTGTGACTCAGGAGCAGCCTTCTATGATGACTAGGCTCATCCCTGCAGCGTGTTTCTATCCTCGCTGATCTGAACATGCGTCTCTTTACTCTGGAGAAAACTTGAGGTTACCCATTCTCTTGGCTTGTGATGAGGCTTCCAATTCTTTTTCCTGAATTTGCAGTGATATTTGGAGAGATGACATGAGATCTCTAATTCTGTACATTATTCCAGGGAGGGCAGGAGAAAGAAGGCTTGTGGGTCAGTTTTCCCCTTGTGATGCCCTGAGTTATGCAACAGGGTGGCTGCTGCTTATGGCCCAAATGAAGGAGTTGGTTTTGTTCAGGTTTTTCTTGCATGGCTGAGCTGGAGCCATGTCTAGGGCCAGGTGGGGTTTGGCAATGTGGGCCCTAACCCCCTGTCTCTGGACATGCTGTTCTGGAGGAGGAGAGTAGGGAGTGAAGACAATGATTAGGGAGGGTGGCCTTGGAATGTTGTAGCACCCATCAAGAATACTGCTTAGAAAAAGCTTTGGGAAGGAGATCCACATAGTGCATGAAAGGTCACTAGCTAGTGTTTGCCCCTGGTCATTGACAGCTCATCCTTTGCTGTGTGTGTGGGTTGCCGTGTGCATTGTAGGACATTGAGCAACATCCCTGTACTCTAATCACTAGATACCAATCATAGTTTCCCTTACCTTCATGTAACTACCAAAAAAATGCCTCCAGATATTACCAAATGTGCTTTGGGGAGCAAATTTTCCCCTTATTTGAAGATACCTTCATAAAGCATGATCTCAGATGAAAACAATCAAGAAATGAGGCTTGGAACAGTTTCCATTGATTGGTTCTCATTGCAAAGTAAGGTATGAAAGCCCCTGTTAAACTCTTGGTGCTCAGGCTTTGTGTATTAACAATTCCTTGGGGAACTTTAGCTTTCTAGCTCATCTTCTCTATTTGTTAGATTAATGGAATACAAACAGGTTAAATAACTTGAAAGGAGATGAATATTCTGTTTTACTCTTCTCAAATTATTACACTCCTGACAATAATTTTAACATTTGCCTTGTGTGCACTTTTGTTTATCATAATTATAAGCTTGATTAATAATTATAAGCTTGATTAATTGAGAAGTGTACCACTGTAAGTAGACTGCTTTGAAATATCTGTTTAGGAGTGCAGGTATAAACTTTCATAAATCTGTCGAGCCTCTGAAGTGTGCAGGGGTTGAAGTTATAACTGTGGTGTCTTTGGGTAATTTGACAGTTTTTTTGGGGGGGGTGGTACTGGCGATTGAACCCAGGGGTACTTGATCACTGAGCCACATCCCCAGCTCTATTTTGTATTTTATTTAGAGGCAAGGTCTCACTGAGTTGCTTAGTGCCTTGCTGTTGCTGAGATTGGCTTTGAACCCACAAACCTCCTGTCTCAGCCTCCAGAGCCACTGGGATTATAGGCATGTGCCACCATGCCTGACCAAATTGTCAGTTTTTTTTTTTTTTTTCCAAATTGTCAGTTTTGATCTCACAAATGGCCAACCGTTATTCTAACAGCATGCCATGTTGGATAGTTACAGGTCCCAGACTCAGCCCTACTTTTCTACTCTGGGTAATTCTCCTTGCTTTCTTGAGTGGTATAAGACATTATTGAAAGAAACTGCTACTAGTGTGAAATGTACTAATTGTAAATAGAAATTGTTAATGGGGGAATTTCCTATTTCTATGAAAGTTTTCCCAACCTTAGCACTCTCAAGAGACCAGATCTTTCTTTTTTGTGGGTTCTGTCCTGTGCATTATAGGATGTTTAGCAGCACTCCTTGTCTCTTCTCACTGGATAAAGGTGGCACTTTACGAAAATTATGAAAGCCCAAAATAGTATCAGACAATGCCAAGTGACTCCCTGGGGGCAAAATCATCCTCCATCAAGAAGCTTTTAGCCTAGTTCCTGAAACAGGCGAAGTTCTCCATCCTGAATGGCCTTGATAGGAAATTCCTTGATCCTTGGTCAGCTTCCTTGGGATGCTCCTGTTTCTGGAGATCCAGTTTATATTCAGGAGAAATGCTCTGGACTTTGGACCCCCAAGCTTCAGTGAGGGCTCCTTCTTCCTGAGTGCTTTCTGAAACCTGTGTGTAGTTGCTCCTTGTTATGGTTTGGATATGAGGTGTCCTTCAAAAGCTCACATATGAGACAGTGCAAGAAGGTTCAGAGAAGTGATTGGGTTGTAAGAGTCTTAACCCAATCGGTGATTTAATCCCCTGATAGAGATTAGCTGAGTGGTAAGTGGAGGCAGGTAGGGTGTGGCTAAAGGAGATGGGAGTTGGGGTGTGACTTTGGTTATATATTTGTACCTGGTGATTGGACTCTCTCTCTGCTTCCAGATTACCACATAAGCCACTTCTCTCTGCCACACTCTTCTGCCATGTCATTCCTGTCTCAACTAGAGCCCTAAGGAATGAGCCAGCTGTCTGTGGATTGAGACCTCTGAAACCCTGAGCCTTCAAATTAACTATTCCTCCTCTACAGTTGCACTAGTCAGGTCATTTAGTCACAGCAGTGAAAAAAGCTGACTATAACACTCCTTTTGTGCAAGGCTACCTCAGGTGATTTCTGATTTTTGAGTGTGTGTGTGTGTGTGTGTGTGTGTGTGTACCCTGTTAGCCTAACTTGACTAGCATCTCTCAGTACAAGGATCCTGCTCAATTCACCTTTGTACTGTAAGAGTCTACCTCTTCCAGAGATGTTGACTGATGATGGCAGTCATCAGAATTCTAACCACACCATGTTAGACTTGCCACATGAATAAGAGACTGTGACTGGAGTTTATTGTGTGCTATTTGGAGTAGGAATGGTAAGTATGTCAGTTACTCTTATTTGAGGTATGATTAGACGCTGTCCACTGAAAGCGTTATCTGTGAGGTACTATAAGGCCTCAGAAGAGGCCAAGATCTATCTCATAGGGAGATCAGGAAGCCTTCAGAGGGAACCTGGCTCTGAGCTGTGCACTGAAGAATGGGCAGTATTTTGAAGGTGGTGCTACAGCAGTTCATTCCTCAGAAGTCAGCTTTGGCCTGGGAGGACAGAAGATCAGAAGTATAAAAGAACGGTAATCAAGTGAAGGGAGTGGGAGCAAAAGTGTTTTCCACATCTCATCTATTTTGGTCCTTGAATCATAATGTTGAGATAAGTGCCATTACATCCATTTGACAGATGAGGAAACTGAAAGCTCAGTGGTCAAGGGACTTGGCTGAGCTCTCACAGTTGGCTGGCAGGGGGAACTGCTATTTAAACTCAGGATTGGCCAACCCAGTCTGTAGAGCTGCCAAACAAGTTGGTAAGAGAGTATGTACACTCTAATTCTGCTAGCCTGAGGTATGGGGCTTGTCCTAGGCCCTGAGTATGTCCTGGTCCAAACCTCTTTGCTACACATCTTGTTTTCTATTCCCTTGCTTTCTACCTCAGTGATCAGTTCAACTTCTATCACCAGTACAAAGAGATTGAGGAGTTTGAATTGTGTTGCTTGTCCATGAGCTGGTCCACATCTCCCTCAGATTCAAGGAAGGGCTGGTGCACTTGAATCGAAAGAGTGTATATTTCAAAAAATAAAATTTATGATGACATCCAATAGAGTCAAACTTATTTAGTTAAATATGAATAGTGCTGTGTTGATTGAGAAGAGAATCCAAATCTGGAAGGAGATTTAAGGTGTGCTGCATTGCACAACTGTCCCAAGGAACCATCCTTAATCCCTAGTACTACATCCTTTTATCTCTAGTACCACAGTTGGGAACTGCTGAGTCCAGCATATTTTATCCATCCACTTTAGAGACAATGCTGATAGATTCTCCAGAATGACTGGGGAGCCAAAGTTTTCATCAACCAGTCTGTCACTTGCTTCTGTGGAATAGAATTGTCTCCCTTTACTGCTCCCTTTATAGCAAAGTTGCTTTTCAGAGTACTTTCTACTTGCAGTATTATTCTTGATTGTATCAAATTAATTCCACAATAGTACTGCCAATTTTCTTCCATAAATAGTCCATTGCCATGTGACTTTAAAATCCATATACCTCTTTATTTTGCTGCTAATTCCCCCCCCCCCCATTCATTTTCCTACTAGGATAAAGCACGGCTGGGGCAGGATTGGTAGGGAAACTGTATGGTGTGCAAGTATCATCTGTAGTCAGCAGATCGACCCTTGCTATCATCCCTCTCATTTAGAAATTTTGATGTTTACTCTTGTCCCTTTATCCCCCTTTACTGGTCCCTTTCTAAAAAGTTACATTTCAGCGTACTTTCTACTTGTAGTATTAATCTTAAACATATAAAATTATTTCCATAATAGTACTGCCAATTTTCCCCTGAAAATAACAATAAGACCACAGCTTTGAACTGCTTGTAATAAAGGAAAGAAAGTCAGCAAGAGTGAATGTTTTCTGAGCACTCCACCTGTATACAGGTAGCTGTATGAGATTCTGCACTGTTGTCTGCTCTGTGGTAAATCAAAGCTAACATTCCTTCAAGGACTTGCAGTTTACAGTATGTTAGTTCTTAAGTTCTTGTGTCATGTTCTGGCTCAGAAAGAATACCTTTGCTGGTTCTTTTTCTCATCGTAGTTTCATACTGATTTCTCCCCAGATTCTGAAGCCACATTATCATTATCTCCCCTTTAGAAATGAGGAAGCTGAGATTCAGAGAGGGGAGGTGATTTGTTTTTGCTTGCACAGTAAGTGACTGAGGCAGGACTTAAGTCTTTTTCACTACAAACATGGCAATTTGCCCTTTAGGTGATGATGATGACGGGTGTTGGAACATAGTATACAAAAGCCCTCTCAAGCTCAGGAGACATTGGATGCTGTCTGTGACTGTGCAGTTCAGGACTTCAGTCTCGACAAAATTAGGAGGCTGTCTGTCTTAGATATTTCTTTGATTCCTGGATTGCTCAATTCAATTTCTGTCTTCCCAGAAGAGCTTCACTCTAGCTTGGTCCAAGAAGCCCACCTCCTCTGAAACTATTTCCTCCTACTATTTACCCAGTGTCCAAAGAACCTCATGTTAGATTTCCCACCTCAGCCATGAAGTAAAGACAGCTTTGTAGTTTTAGCCTTCATATTGTTTCTCTGGAGCAGATGCAAATGCACAGTCAACTGAATATAGTCTCTGTCTGTCTGTCTGTATGTATGTGTCTGTCATGCGTGTTGCTAGGGATTGAACTCAGGACCTCATGAAGGCTAGGGAAGCACATTACCATTCAACTAAATCCCCTTTCCTACAAAGGATGTTTCACTCAAACAGTTCAGGACACTGCCACTCTCCTGTCTCCATCACTCTTGCTTTCATGCTGCGTAGCAATGCAATGACATTTGGGGACTCCAACTAAGGGAACATTAAGTTGGAGTACATTCAGTTTGGATTTGGAAAGATATTTCAGGGATTCCCAACTAATTCTGAACAATTTTCAAGTTATAGCTAGTTGCCCCAGATTGGAATAGTTTCTAGGAATACTTGCTGTGCCAACCATATCCAGTGTCAAGACAAGAGGTGCAGAGCTGGAGTACATATTGTGATGTCACTGTGTCTGACATAACTTTGTACCAAAGGTATGTTGGCAGTGGAAGAATCAAAGTTCACAAGATATAGGGCCAGAAGCTAGTCTGTGGAAAAATCTAGGCATCAATCAGATGTGTGATGTTGGAAATGGAGAATTCAGTTTTCATTGCCAAACAAAATATATCCTCTCAGGAATATAGTATGCTGTATATGCAACTATAAATACCCTGTACATTTACTTTAATATTTGGCTGGGGGTTGTGTGAAATGACGTTTTTCAGAATTCCTGCAGTTGTAGCCAGAAACATTGAATAGTATACAGAAAATAGTCAATCTAACAGGCCTGAGGCTATTGACCTTAGAAAAACCTGCTTATAATCTTGGCTCTCTGCTGTTTTCTGGGAACTTGGCTCTCAGAATGTCCCCAGTCAACTAAGACTGGTTTTGCTTGCTTAGATGTTTGCGCAAACAACATAGTTTATGCTGAACCACCACTTTCCTTCTGAAAGTGGAATTTTGTCACATGTTAAGCTGAGGGTGCCTATGTGACTAGCCCCCAATATAAATTGTAAGCACTAAGTTTGGACTGCTCTGTGCAGAAAAATCGCACACATCACTGCATTTTTGTTTCCAAGAAAAAAGTATTATCCAGGTGGTCTCTCAGGGGAAGGAGGTAGCATAAGGAGGTCTACATGTTATTCCTCCAGACTCGACCTGTGCCTTTTCCTCTTATAATCCTGCTGTGTGCCCTGACTACTTTGCTGTAATAAATAAATAAATGTAATAAGTGCTGAGTCCTCTGAATTTCCAACTATAACAAACAAGAAAGTAGAAATAACATTACAGTTAATTAATGAAGATATGCCATTATATGTTATTCTTTCTTGTTTTGAAATGTTTCTAACATTTGTTAACTTTTTCAAATGAGTATTCTCTTATATTTCTTTTCCTTTTTATTTTTTTAATTTTTTATGCCATTATACATGAGCTCTCTTATTGATTTTTTTGCATTACAATTCTTAATACAACTTTATACCACAATTTTTTAGTTGTTGATGGACCTTTATTTTATTTATTTGTATGTGGTGCTGAGAATCGACCCCAGGACCTCACACATAACAGGTAAGTACTATAACATAGCTACAACCCCAGTCCCTTATATTTCTTTTCTCATTTTAAGTGAATATCTATTTTGTTCCCAATTTTATTTTGGTAATTTCATATTCTTAAAAGAGGGTCCCAGATATTATAAGCTTCAGCCCGCATAAAACCTGTCTTTGCCTCGGTCTTGAATCCAAGATTTGCCACCTCCTTTTGGTTTTATTATTGTCACCTCGTATTTCACAGGTGGGGAAATTAAAATCCTGAGTGGGGAAGTCAAGCTTACTTGGCGAAACTGGGACAGATTCTAGGTATTCCAAGTCCCAATTTAGTGTTTTCCTTCTATTCCATAAAGTATTTTGATGGTTTGTCTGTTAATTACTGTCACTGTGCATTGTCCACTGGATGGCACTCAGGAGACTGAAGTTTTAGTCCTTTTTCTTTCAATAAATGGTCAATCTTGAACTAATCCCTTTCCCATCTGGGACACATTTTCCCCTTTTTTAACACAAAGGGGTTGGAATATGTGCTCTGTAGAGACCTTACTTTCTTTGATGTACCCTCATTTTTTCAATCTGGAATTGCTGGAATCACAGAATCTTAGTTGAAACTGTCATCTTCTTGTCCATGGGTCTTCCTCATCTATAAAATGGAAATGAAATACCTCATCTATAAAATGGAAATAAAATGTAGGTATTTTATTTATCTGGCATTATTCATGATAGTGCAGGTGATCAAAAGTTTCTGTCTAATCAAAAACAAAAGTTTCATATATAATTCACACTCTCCTCCCTGGAGTCAGTATGAGTAAACTTGAATTTTGAAAAGAAAAGAAAATTAAGTCCACATAGACCACTTTTAAAACATTTTAAAGGGAAATATGATTTGCAAACAGAAAAAATGCACAAGTATTAAGTGAATAGATTAATAAATATTCACAAAGTTAATACAACCAAGTAACCAGTACTTATTAGAGCACTGCTTTGACCTCCTTCTGATCATTTCTAATTTGCTACTTTTGCCCAAAAGTAGAGGAAAGGGACCAGGAAATGAGAGCAAGGGATAGGGAGGGAAGTGCTTGGGAGTGATATTGGCCAAATTATATTGTGTGCATGTATGAATATGTAACAAAAATATCCTACCTTCATGTATAACTATAATCTGGAAATTAAAATTTGGAAAAAATAGTAAAAAGCCATTGACAAAATCCATCACCTATTCATATTAAAAACACTGAAGAAGCTAGGGATTTGTGGAACTTACCTCAATATCAGAAAGGAAATATATGCCAAACCCAAGGCCACCATCATGCTGAATGGAGAAAAACTGAAAGCATTTCTTCTAAAATCAGGAACAAGTCAGGAATGCTTACTCTTACCATATCTATTCAATATATTTGTTGAAACTCTAGCCAGAGCAATCAGGCAAGAGAAGGAAATAAAAGGGATACAAATAGGAAAATAAGATGCCAAATTATCTTTGCTGATGACACGATCCTGTATCTTGGAGACTCAAAATACTCCACCAAGAGACTTCTAGAGCTGATAAATGAACTCAGCAAAATAGTTAAAACATAGATTACAAGATCAACATATGAAAATTAATAGCTTTCCAGTACTCTAATTATGACTCTGCTAAGAAAGAAATCAGGCAAATGTAAATTCCATCAAAATACAAATAAAATTCTTCACAGAACTAGAAAAAAATAAAATTCATATAGAAGAACAACAGACCCAACATAGCCAAAGTGAAACTGGGACAGAATCCTGAGCAATAAGAGTGATACTGGAGGCATCACAATACCTGATCTCAAACTATACTACAGGGCTATAGTACCAACAGCAGTATGGCATTGGCATAAAAACAGTTACAAAGACCAATGGAATAGAATAGAAGACAGAGACAAACTCTGTGTCTTATAGTCATCTGTTACTTGAAAAAATATATGTTGGAGAACAGACAATCTTTTAACAAATGTGTTGGAAAACTAGATATCCATATGTAGAAAAATAAAACTAGATTCCTTTCTCTCACTCTGCACAAAAGTCAACTCAAAATGGCTCAAGACCAGAATTAGGAGTTAGACCAGAAATACTGCATCTGCTAGAAGAAAACATAGGGCCAACACTCCAACATATTGGCACAGGTACTGACTTCTTTAACTAGACCCATAAAGCTCAAGAAATAAAGCCAAGAATCAGAGCAATCAGGCAAGAGAAGGAAATAAAAGGAATACAATTAGGAATGGCATCAAATTAGAGAGCGTCTGCACAAAAGATTAAATAATAAGAGCATGGAGAGAGAGATTACAGAATGGGAGAATATCTTTGCCAGTTAATCTTCCAATAAGGGTTAATATCCAGAATATATAAATAACTCAAAAAAATAATATGAAAAAGCAATCCAATCAATAAATGGGCAACTGAACTAAAAAAGACATTTCTCCAAAGAAGAAATACAAATGGCCAACAAATATATGAAAAAAACATGTTTAACAACCTTAGAAATCATGGAAACACAAAATTATATAATTTCATCTCATTCCAGTTAGAATGCAAATAATCAAGTTTACAAATAATAATTGCTGGTAACAATGTGAGGGGAAAGGTACCTTTACACATTCTGGTGGGACTTCAAATTGGTACAACCACTTTGGAAAGAAGTATAGAGATTCCTCCAAATGTTAGGTAGGAAGCCAGGCATGGTGGCACATGCCTGTAATCTCAGGGACATAGGAGGCTGTGGCAGGAAGATCCCAATTTGAGGCCCACCTTAGCAATTTAGGCCCTAAGATACATAGTGAGACCCTGTCTCAAAATTTAAAAAGAAGGAAAGGGCAGGGGATGTGGCTCATGGCTAAGCGCCTCTAGGTTCAATCCCCAGTGCCAAAAAAAATTATCTCTCTATATCTATCTCTATCTATCTATCTATCTATCATCTATCTATCTGTATGTGTATAGAAGTGAAATCTCTATCTGATGCAGCTATCCTACTTCTTGGTATTTTTCCAAATTATCTTAAATCAGCATACTAAAGTGATACATACATACCCATGTTTTTTATAGCAGCACAATTCGCAATAGCCAAGTTATGGAACTAACCTAGTTGTCCATACACAGAAAAATGAATTAAAAATGTGTATACATAATGGATTTTTACCCAGCTATACAAAAGAATAAATTTTGGCACTTGTTGGTAAATGTGTGGGGCTGGAGAGCAACATGATAAGTAAAATAAGCCAGACTCAGAATGTCAATGTTTTCTCTCATCCATGGAAGCTAAAGACAGAAATAAAGAAGAAATACAAAAGGGAATCTCACCAAAATAGAAGAGAGACCACAAGACTAGAGGAAGGTGATTTAAAGGGAGGGAGGATGGGAGGGCATGGGCAAGTAATGAGTTACAAAATATACCAAGTTATGTCCATGTATGACCATACTTCAATGAATCCTACATATATATGTGTATGTGTGTGTGTGTGTGTGTGTGTGTGTGTGTGTGTGTATATATATATATATATATATATATATATATATATAAATAATTATGCAGTAACTAAAAAAATAATGAGATCAGTAGAGGAGACCTAGAAACAGGTACTACATACTTCTTTCTGCTAGGTGTGTAGCACATAGAACAAGTGGATGGGGGAAGGGAAGAGGAGACAGAAAAGGAAGAAACTAGGGAACAATATTAGTCAAATTATGTCATATGCATGTGAAAATATGACATAATGAATCTCACTATTAAGTATAATTATAATGCACCAATTAAAATACTTTTTAAAAAGAGAATAAATAAAATATACTCTTTGATGGTATACTCCCAATGACCCACTTCCTCCAACTAGACCTTGCCTACCAAAGTTTCCACAATCTCCCAATAGCTGTTGTTATGAATTGGTAGACTATCCCATTGATGAAATTAGAGCCCTCATGATCCAATCACCTACCAAGGGCTCTATCTCTAACCATTGCTGCATTGGGAACCAACCATTCAACACATGTTCTTTGGGGGGACATTTGATATCCAATCATAACATTCTCACAAGAGTGTTGTTATAAAACACCTGAGCCTGGTCCCACTAAACTCTCTAACTTCTTGTTTGTCAAGAAATTTCTTGTTTCCATACATGTACCTCCAGTTACCTCCATCATACTGTAATATAGCCAGTAGGCTCCCCACCAGGACTGAGTAGATGTCAGAACTATACTCTTAAATCTCCAAACTGTGAGCTAAATAAACCTCTTTCCTTTATAATAGTGATGCAAAACCAACTAATATAGGCTGCGTTCAAGATATTTTTGTATGTTTTGTTTTTATCAGTTTGAATATAATGTGCCTAGGAATGGTTTATTGGAAGCTCTGAACTGCTTGTAGCTATGGTATAGTGTGTATGAATTAATTTTGAGACATTCTCATGCCTTCATAAATTAAAAAGCAATAAAATAAAATAAATTCTCTTCCATCCCTTCTTTCTGGAATTTAATTAAACTTATATTAGTCTGGGTTATATTAGAACTCTTTTCTGGTTTTTTAAAATTTTCTCTTTTATGGTTCAATATCAGTAATTTATGTTGACCGATCTTCATGTTTACTGATCCTTTCTTTTGCTGTTTTTTGTTTGTGTTGTATTGGGGATTGAACCATATCCCATCCCTTTTTAGAGTTTTAAATTTTTTTCTGAGATAGGGTCTTGATAAGTTACCCACGCTAGTCTCAAATTTTTGATCTTTCTGCCTCAGATTCCTAACTTGCTAGGAAAGTGCCACCATTCCTGTCTCTTCATTAGTTTTGAGACTACTTGTGACCTTGTTAAAGGTATTAGATATTTCTGCTATGTATTTTTCCCACTTGTAGCATATTCATTTAGTTCTTTCTTAGGTTTTTCATTTCACTGCTTCATTTATCTGATGATCTTGAATGATTTTAAACTTTTCTGGGAGCCTTTAACATGTTAATCATAATCATTTAAAAGCCCTTGTCTTATAGGTCTGTGTCATATCAGATTCTGGTTCTGACAATTACTTTGTTTCTTGGGCTTGTGATTTTTCTTAATACTTTGTATGTCTTGATTTTTTTTTAGAGAGAGAGTGAGAGAGAGAGAAAGAGAGAATTTTTAATATTTAGGGTTTTTTTTAGTTTTCGGCGGACACATCTTTGTTTGTATGTGGTGCTGAGGATCGAACCTGGGTCGCACGCATGCCAGGCGAGCGCACTACCGCTTGAACCACATCCCCAGCCCGTGTCTTGATTTTTTTTAAGGCAAGCATCTTATGTAGGATGTTAGAGATGGAGGTAAATAATTCTTAGACCTAGAAACAGGTACTACATACTTCTTTCTGCTAGGTGTTTAGCACAGAGTTTTAAGTCAGCCTAGTTGTGTCTACCCTCCATGTACCACAGGCTTAAATTTCCTGTAACAATTCCTTATGTTTAGGGTGAGAATTGTTTTTTCAGAGCACTGTCTTTTAAAAAAATATTTATTTTGTAGTTATAGGTGGAAACAACATCTTCATTTTATTGTTATGTGGTGCTGAGGATCCAACCCAGTGCCCCATGCATGGTAGGTGAGCGCTCTACCTCTGAGCCACAATCCCAGCCCCATTGCAATGTCTTTTTGACCATGGTCTTTAGGTCTTCTCTTTATACTCTGCTTCTTAAGTATTCTCTAATGCTCTTCTTCCTTTGTTCCCTTCCAAGCATATTCTTGCTACTTGAAGTTGTTTATTTAATCTTGTGGGAATTGGGAGCATGACATTTTCTGCTTAATCTCTAGTCTTAGTTATTATGCCCTGGATGTTAGAGGTATGGAGTGATTATCTTTTGCCTCTCTCCTTATGTAGTTCTGGGCCCAGTGTATATTTCTGCACTCCTTCTAAGAGTAATATTTTTCTTGTTTCCTTCCCCTGGGTGCAGTGAGTTTCCACTGGCATCCTAAGAGTGACAAAGTTTGCTTCCTTTCTCTCACAGAATGAGGCATTTTTTCCTAGAGGAAAGAGAAAAAAATGCATGGGAGATTCTTATCCTTTTGCATGGCTGGTGTTCCTTTTTCTAAGGTCTGAACTTCAGTGGATTCTTTCTTAAGGCTCTTTCTGGTCTTGTTCTTCAAGAATCTAATGGGGTTCATGGAGAAAGATCCTGCAAGAGATCACAGTTCCTCCAATTTCTGAGGCCCTTGGAGGCTTCACACTGTTCTATCAGCCCACATTTTACCTTTGCTAGTTCATGAATATCTCTAGCTGACCTCTTCTTACTGATTTTTGGTAAGCTTACCCAAGATAAGTGAGAGATGCTCACATCTCTCTTCCTGCAATGAGCATATCTCCTCATATACAGGGCAAAATTTTTGTCTGCAAACTCAGATCTCCAATGTGTCAGAAATAATCCATGGATTTGAAGTTAGTTGGACCCCTTTATTGTTTTCACTATGGTTATGATTCTTCTTGCTTTCCCACAGTGGAAGCTAGCTCCTAATTGATGAAGTTTTAAATCTTCTTGAATACACACCTCTCTTGCCCTCTAGACAACTGTAGTTATTCTCATACTGGAGTGTGTAGAAGTCTTTCTTCAGTTAATGTTAATGTTGACTGTTAACTGTTAGAATGTTCTGCTGTTCTTTGCAAGTAAGTGCATGTTGACTATTTGGGGATACTCCTATTTTCAAGAATTCAGATGCAATCACTTATTCCTTCGGCATCCACTTAGTAGAATTAGGTACCATATTATCTCAACCTCTTAGTGAATTGTCTCTATCTGTTCATATTTTGGCTTTATTGAGATACCTACTCACACACTTTTGTTGTAAATGCTGTTTATGCTTTTAAAAATATTCTAGCTCTTTATTCATTTTAAAAATAGGTGATTCAGAGAGATTCAAAAACCTTGATGGCATTGCTGCCACTTCCCATTCCCAAATCTTCCCTTCATTTTTTTTTTCTGTTTTGGTTATTGGGGATTGAACTCAGGGGCACTTGACCACTGAGCCACATCCCCAGCCCTATTTTGTATTTTGTTTAGAGACAGGGTCTCACTGAGTTGCTTAGTGCCTCACTTTTGCTGAGGCCGGCTTTGGACTTGCAATCCTCCTGCCTCCACATCCCAAGCTGCTGGGATTACAGGTGTGTGCCATCATGCTTGGCTTCCGTTCATTTTTTGAAAGATATTTTTGCTAGGCATAAAAATTCAGTTTGACAGTTACTTTCTTGATTTGATTGATGTAGTTTGAGAATTCTGTAACTATATTGAGGGGGAAATTTGCTGAATATTGAGCTCAGTTCTCTTCCCCCTCACTCTTTACCAGAATCCTGATTCCTCAAATCTCTAATGTCTCCATCTCTAAGAGACTACCCAAGGCTCTGTTGGCTTCTCTGCTCTTAGTAGAGGCCCTCAATCCAGTCCCTCTCTCATATCCCTACCCACTCGCCTGATGGCTAGAATAAGCAAACATCCCAAAGGCAAAAGTTGCTGCAGAATATCCTCTTTTTCCTGGTTGCCTCATCATTGCTCTAATGCCTTCAATCAGATGTTTTAAAATTTTTACCTGGCTTTCCTGGTTATTTTTAGTGGAAGGATTAGTCTTATATAAAAAGTACTCCATCATATTCATAATTAGAAATCTACCTATATACTAGGTATTTGATAATTAAATCTATTTTTTAAGGAGCTTTAGAAACTGCTGAACTAAGGAAACTTTAAAAAAAAATTAGTTGTAGATAGCCAAAATACCTTTATTTTATCTATCCATTTTTATGTGGTGCTGAGGATCAAACCCAGTGTCTCACAAGTGCTAGGCAAGCGCTCCACCACTGAGCCACAACCCCAGCCCCAGTAAGGAGACATTTCAAGAACTTCTTTTTCAGAAAAATTCATCACTGTTCTTTCAGAAAAAAATATTCTCAAAGGTCAACAAATATGACTTAGACTGAGGGAGGTTTATATCACTGCATAATTTCCCTGAACTCTGTTTTAGTATGGAAGGTAAAAAATTATATAAGTTAATATTAGATTCATTAGGCTTAAAAACTAGTTCCTTCTAGATACAGCAAAGACAGAAATGAGTCATCATTTATGTAGTTTTAGAGTTGGAGTGAATGAGGCACCACCAACCTATGGTCATTTTGAAGCCTACAATAGGGTTGCTGTTTACATTACTTCCTCTTGGTAGGTTAATTGTTCTAGTAAAACACAAATAATCATCTGTTTGTTTTTCAGAGACTCATACATGTACACTGGCAATAAATCACAGGAGAAATATCCCTCTTTGTATACGGTAAATTCTATAATGAGAAATTTACCAGGGAAGAGGAAGTCCCTCAAGAGCAGAATTGGCTCTACTGATTATCGTGCCTTCTACTACAGTGCCAAAGACACCCTTAATTGTATATTCAAAATTGTGTAGAAAATTTTCAAGAGAAGATTACATTGTGATTTCTGCAAGGTCTGTATCCTGGAGGCTATCCAGATAGGGTGATAGGGTTGTAGACAAAACTGAGAACTATCTTCTGTTCACAAGCCCTGTATTGTCATGAAAGGGAGTGCTTGGCTCACAGCTCTACTACTCACCAGCTGCATGATGTGACTGCTCACTCACCTCTTTGCACATAAATTGTCTCAACTCTAAAATCACCCCAATGACAATGGCTTTTTAAGGCAGTTGGGAGGATCAACTGTAATGGGGTGGGGGAAAGTCAATGAAAAATTTCAAAGTGCAGAATTCTGATTAGGGATCAATGTGATCACTGTTTCATTCCATCTAATGCACCTGGGTCCCAGGGTTGCAAGAGGCCCAATCTCACATATCATACAATGCAGTTACCTTCTTTTCAATATCTCATACAGGTTTTTAACTACTACATGAAGAGTTCTTTCAGAAAAGAAGTTTATTTGGCTCACAGTTCTGGAAGCTGGTAAATCTAAGGGCAAGGTGCTGGCATATAAAATGACAAATGGTGAAAAGGTGAGAACAAGCCATAGAGAGAGCTGAGGAAGTCAAATTTCACTTGTATAACAGACCACTTTTGTGAAAGATAATCCACTCCTGTGATGATGGCATTGATCCATTTACAAAGGTGGAGCCCTCATGACCTATACACCTCCCATTACAGCCCAGCTCCCAACATGGGGAGCATTGATGAATGAAGTTTCAGACATGTGAACTTTTGAGGCACACATTCAAATAGTAGCACTTATAAACAATGGAAGTTTATTTCTTAGAGCTCTAGAGGCTGAAAGTCTGAAATCTGGGTGCCAGCATGGTCATAGCCCAATTAGGGTCCTTTTTGAGTTTGCAGACTTCTGTCTTCTTGCTGTGATCTTACACGGCAGAAAGAGAATGAGGTAAGTCTCTGGCTCCTAGATATAAGGGCACTAAATCCCATTCAAGAGAATTCCACCCTTATGACCAAATTATCTCCCAAAGTTTCTACCTCCTAATACTGTCACATTGGAGGTTAGGATTCAATGTATGAATTTGAGGGAGAACAGTCTCATTCAGTTCATAACAGATCATTTCATAAATTTCTTTTAGAATGACTTAGACTCTATTTTGATATATTTATACAAGCACAGAATATATCTTATTCTCTAACTAAAAAGAACAAATAAAAATAAAATAAAAGAATGACTTAGAATTTTCTCAGTCTACTTGGGATGGGCCTGGAGGTGAAGCAGTAGCCTGGATGGTCTCTCACCTTCCTTTTGGTCTATGACTCTGGCAACATGTTGAACTCTTATTTCTAGTTAGAGTTTATGTCAAATGTTAGAATTCTCCATAGACTCCTGCTTGAAGAAGTTTAACATTTTAGAGACTGTTGAAATAAAAGAATTCTATCAAAAAACTGCTGAATTATGATTACAGATAAAATAGTTTGTGGGGACAAAATATTGTCCTGATAAGAGAACCTTATGTTTCTTTTACAGCCTCATCTCCCAGCACTTTCCTTCCAATCTCTCTGTAGAAAGCAATATTTCAACCAAGAAGCAAGTAGGAATTGTGACATTTTCTCAACATCCTGAGCTCCCTTTCCTACCTCAGAAGGGACTCCTTTGTTCTCAGAAGCTAAAGGAAATCCAAAAATCTAGTTACTTCCCAAGGTCAATTCTATTTGGATATTGAATGTATACCTTCCCAAGCATTGTGATCTCCAAATGTAAGTTAAATAACCAAACAGTCTTTGGGTGTCCTGAAAACTTTTATGTCTCTCTTATCAAGTAATGTGATTGTGTCTCATATCTTTTTGGTACTATTTAGGATGTCTACTAACTTGAGGTTTTAGAGTTACAGTTAAATTGCTTTATGTGGGTTATATATATTTCCTTTATTTTTGGGAAAGCAAAGATATATATATATATATAATCTCATGTGCTCCCCCAGGCTGGGAAACTTGGAAGAAAGTAGACACATCTTTAGTTTCCATTTTTGTAGGTGGAAACAATCAAGTGCGGAGAGATGAATACACTAGCCAAGACAGATTCTGAACTTCATCTTTGGGATATTCCAGGGTATTTCACAGGATTTCAAAATGCCTCATAAAATTATTCTAAAATTCTCATGGCGAAGTTCATTTTAATTAAATTTAATTTATTTTGAAAAATTGCAGCATTTGGGGGATAGTGTGGGTGAATTTTATAAGTGTAGACAAAAGACTGTTTTGAATAGAACTGATGAAATGTCAAAACTCCAGGCTGAGAAGGCAGTGGACTAGTCAGTATCAGAACAAGTATTGAAGTACCCAGGTCAGGTGCTGAGAAGAATGAGCGTCTGACTCATCCTCCATGGATATGTTTTTCTGTAGCCAGCATCTTGTGTGAAAGCATGTTTGAGGATAATTTTCTTCTGGGAAGGGGTATAAAGCACTGGAGAATGATCCTAACAACCTTTTGGTGTGACTCAATTTTTTTTCACTGCTGGAGATGAAAATATTTTAACACTTGAACAGTGAGAAGTTTAGTTTGGCTGGAGCACACATCATAATTGTAGGTTTATATTAAATATATTTGGAAAAGTAATTTGGGGCCATGTTTTTGAGGACTTTTTTATGATATACTGAGGTGTTCAACTTTATTCAATAGAAAATATGGAGGCATTGAAGAGTTTTGAGTAGGGGTTATAGGAGAAATATAAGATGACCAGAGTTAGGAACAAGCAAAGACAGAGAAGTCAGTCAGAACTTGCATCAGTTGGATGAAAGGTGATATGGAAGTTATAAAACTTCTTTATGAATTCTCTTATGCATTAGTGTTTAAAAGTAGGCCAAGTGTTACCTCTTTAATTCTACAGACTATCTAGTTATGTTGACTACTAACTCTCCTAGCTCAACTAAATAAGAGGGAAGGGAGGGATGGATGGAGGATAAAAGGGAGGAGAAATTCTTTGCCTTGCCTTTAAAAGGCAATGGTTCAGAGTGGACTTCTCAAGCTGTGTGTCAAACTTTTGGCATCATCAAGTGTGTGTAGTCCCATGAAATTCTAGGTCCAGACTATCTTTAATATATTACATGGACTACAAACATCCTTTCAATTAGACCAAGTCAGAGGCCTGTAACCCACATATGCATTCAGATCCACTACATGTAAGCTAAGCAGTGGGGCCTTATTTCATTCTGTTAGAGAAATGGAGGAAGTTTGCTATACTCAGTTCAACAACCACTATCTAACATATATTTGAAAGAAAAACACAAGGATTGTGTCATTTGGACCTGTGTTTTTTTTTTCTGCCATTAAAACCTTTTTTTTTTTTTTTTTTCCTAGCTGGGCACAGTGGTGCTTGCTTGTGATCCCAGTGACTTAGGAGGCTGAGGCAGAAGTATTGCAGGTTCAAGGCCAATCTGGGAAACTTAATGATCCACTGTCTCAAAAATTAAAAAAAAAAACAAAAATAAAAAGGGGGGATAGGGGTGTAACTCAGTGGCAAATTCCCCTGGGTTCAATCCCTAGTATCAAAAGAAAAAAATTAAAAAAGACTTGCCAGTGCCTTGGGATCCCCAAGAAAATACTTAAATAATTATTTTTCCTTATTAAAAAGTTGTTTTTACATACATTTCATTATGAATTTTAGTAAAGGAGATTTCTTCCACATTTTTCTTGTAATAGACAAATGTAGTCATCTTCACACGAAATAAGAGAAATAATGTTGAAAAAATGCTAAAATAATTTTAAAATTAATGGTAATACCACAATATTAATGGGAACTTGGAGTAAGTACCACGAAGGCTGACTCTCAGGGTTCATCTGAAAGCCCTTCACAATGAGTGAAATGTGGTCCTTTTGCAAACCTGTTGCATCACAGGTAAGTTTATATATTTATGCCATATTGACCGTGTTTGTGTCACATCCTTACACAATTTGCGCGATCCCGGTCATTCCATTTGTTGTAATGGCTGTGTATTCTTTTTCCAATGATCTGTTTGAACCAGGTTTTATTGCTTTGACCTCTTTACATCACTGACTATCCATCCCTATTCCACTAGATGGCACTCTTATCCATGAGATTTACTACCACCATACATACTTAAGGAAGTGGCCAAGCCATGGAATGGGTTGTGCATTCCTGAGAGGATGAAATGCTTCTGAGTTGCTGGTATCCATGTCCATCTATTCCCAAGTCAGGCATGAAGATACCATTTCACTACCTGCCTGTTTTTTAAAGTCTCATAAATGTTCATTGAATATGTATTCTATGTAAGGTACTAGGGTAGGTGTGAAAGCAAGATTTGAGCTAAACCACAGCCCTGACCCTTCATGAGATAACAGTTTAGATGGCATAAGAGCTAGAGGAGCTATCTGTGTCAAAGAGAATACTTCTGATTAGAGGCTCCACATGACTTGAGGCTCTGAAGGTTTAGGGGTCCATGATCCTAATTTGTGAGGTTGTTGTCACAGGGTGAGGGGCCACCTGGCATGCTGTGAATGAAGAAACCAAAATCATTGCACTGTTTCATTGGCAGACCCCTGATGCGTAGCCCTGGAGACCAAGAGAAAAAAGCAGTGACCATGAATGCTTCTTCATATTGCAGGAACTGACTGGGTTCTCCCATAGTTGACAGAGACAGATCAAATGTGCCTGCCCCACTGTAACAACAAGGAGTGGGAATATATATAGCTCCTTCATTTTTTTTTTACATTTTTGGAAAATAGCAAATTATATTTAGAATAACACCCATAAAAGTAATCATTACCCGTTTTCCTGTCAATAGTAGTTTATATTTCTTAACCTCTGGATTTTCCTGTTTAAATTTTAAACAAAATTACACAGATTTATTATATCATTATATTTATTATATACATATTTATGTGTATTTATTACATTGTTATATTGTTCCTTTTTGGATTGGTTTTAGTCTGTGTTCCACCATTCATCCAAAACCAATTCTTTTTTAAATTGTAGATGGACACAATATATTCATTTTATTTATTTATTTATTTATTTATTATGTGGTGCTGAGGATTGAACTCAGTGCCTCACACATGCAAGGCAAGCGCTCAACCACTAAGCTACAACTCCAGCCCCAAAACCAATTCTTGGATTTAGTTTTTGGTTGCTAGGATGCTCCGATATAAATGCCTTATAGCACAACTGTAGCAGAAAGAATTGTTATGTTTTTCTATATTTTCTCCTTGCTGTTAGAGTCTGTAAACAAGTCTGGATGGCGCCTGGCAAAATGCCAGGGGGGGGGTGGTTTGTGAAGTAATGCCATCGAGCCATTAAGTGTGGAGATTCCTTATTGGTTGACTGCTGTATCTAGTTTATGTTAATTAGATAAGCTGTGTGGAATGTATAAATATCCCTCTGGTCCTACAATAAACGGCTTCCATTCCTGCTGTATCAATCTACCCAAGTTGTTTGTCACCCCTCAGTTATTTTGCCCAGCCAGCCAGACTGCGACACCTTGCTCCTTAAATGCACACTTAAGTTTTACTTTTTCTTGAGTTTAAAATTACATTGTAGAAAATGTGTAATAATTGGGAAGATGAAAATAATCAAATCACCTGTGGTCCTACTGCTTGGAGAGAACAACAATTGATGTTCATTTTGGTATATTTCCCTCTAGTGTTTTTGAACATATTTAAAAAGTTATCTTTGTATTGAACTTATTATTTTATAATCTGTATTTTCACTTACTTTTCTAGCTCTTTATATATTCTGCTACTTCAGGATTGTTAGAGTATAAATTTCAAAAAAAATTTTTAGTTGTAGATGGACATAATACCTTTATTTTGTATATGTATTTTTATGTGGTGCCGAGGATCAAACCCAGTACCTCACACGTGCTAGGCAAGTGCTCTGCCACTGAGCCACAACCCCATCCCAAGAATATAAATATTAAAAGTCACGCTTTATTGTATTTTTCTTTAACATGTAATACATGCTTATTATAGAACATGTAGAAAACACAGATATACCAAAAAGAGAGCATCAAAGTCACTCATACTCTTCCTATTCAGAGATAACCTCTATTAACATTTTATCATAACCCCGCCAGTCTTCTTTTCTCTATCCTCTGCATACTCTTCCATAAGCTTTTTACTTAATGAACTTCCTTTTGTCATTCAATTACACCTTCAGTGGTTGTATTCATTTCATTGTATGAAAGTATCACTTTTTTTAAAAAAAGCGATCTTCTACTGTTTGACATTTAGGTTATTTTCTTCTTTTCCTCTAATATTAACAACACAGATGAGTATTCTGTGGCTAAGTCCCTGAAGAAATCCTTGTTGTTTCCTTTGAATAATTTTCTATATATGTAGTTGTTGCCTCAACACATATCACATTTTAAGGCTTTTGATGGGTCTTGCTAAAAGACCCTATAATAATTCTTATCTTAAAGGTAGTGCATGGACATTACCTTTTTTCCCGAATTTTTTGTTCTACTGTTTTGTCAATATGACTACAACAAATCTGTATCTTATTTTAAATTTTATATTAATTCAATTACTAATGAAGCTGAATGTTCTTTTTTTTTATCAATTTTATCTTCAAACATAGGGTTTCCCCCTTAATTTTGTAAGAAATTATTAAATAATTTAAAATTCCTTGACATTCTTAGATTTGGTTTGCTAGCATTTCAATTAGGATTTTTACATCCATATTTGTAACATTCATCTTCAGTCTTCTTTCTCTGTTTATGTGTGTGTTCATCAGGATAACTTTAGTTTTACAAAATGAATGGAGCTTATTTCCTTCTTTTACTCTATACTGGAAACCACTTTTATAGCATGGAAATCATCTGTTACTTATAAGTTAGAAAGAACTTGCTCATAAAGCTGTCTAGGCATTCTAATAATCATTGGAGGAAATGTTCTTTAACAGAGTACTTTTTCAATGTTTTCTACTTTGTGATTCCAGTTTGCTGATTTTCCTATGAAGTTATCCATTTTTTTGACATTTTCAAATTTGTTAGCATTTTACTGTTATTTAGGTATAATATATGTCATACCAATCACCCATTCAAGATGATTTTTAGTATGTGCATAGAGCTCTACAACCATCACCACAATCACTACAATAAATTTTACTATGTTTTCAAAACCTCAGAAAGAAATCCCAGACCCATTAGCAATCACCCTCCATTTCCCTTTAATTCCCTCCAATCCTCAACAACCATTAATCTACTTTCTGTCTTCATAAATTTGCCTATTCTCTATATTTCATATAAATGGAATTACATACTGTGGGCTTTTGTGACTGGTTTATTTCATTTAGCATAATGTTTTGGGGTTCATCAATGTTGTAGTGTGTATTGGTACTTCATTCTCTCTTTTTAAAAAGTTTTTGTTTTTAATTGGTAGACTATTTTTAGAAGAGTATCAGGTGTATAATTACTTGAGCAGATAGTACAGAGAGTTCCCATATCCTCCTTCTCACTCCTGACCATCCTTTTTCCCATTGACATCCTGCATTGGTGTGGTGAATTTGTTTCAATTAATGAACCAATACTGATACATGATTATTAACTAAAGTTCATGGTTTATAGTAGGGTTCACTGTTTGTGTTGTACAGTTTTATGGGTTTGACAAATGTCTAATGCCATGTATCCATCAGTACAGTATCATACAGAATAGGGTTTTTTAAAAAATATATTTACTTTTTATTTATTTATTTTTTAATGTGGTATTGAGGATTGAACCCAGTGCCTCACATGTGTGAGGCAAGTGCTCTACTGCTGAGTTATTACTCCAGCCCCCAGAATAGTTTTTTTATTAGTAGGTAAAGCAGAGGGGATTTTTTAGAGCAGTCTTTCTTTCCTCCTCTCAATCCTTAGCAACTATGAATCAATCTCTTTCTGTCTGTCTGTCTCTCTCTCTCTCTCTCTCTCTTGTCCCTATAGCTTTTCCTTTTCCAGAATTTTATGTAATTAGAATCATACAATATGTAGTTATTTTAGAGGGGTTTCATTTCCTAAGCAATATGTATACAAGCTTCCTCCATGTCTCTTTGTATATACAAGCTTATAATATGTATACAAGCTTCCTCCATGTCTCTTCCTCCATGTCTCATAGTTCATTTCTTTTTTCTTTCTTTTCTTCTTCTTTTTTTCCTCCTCCTCCTCCTCTTCTCTTTTTCCTTCCTTTTTTTTTTTTTTTTTTTTTTTTGCAGTACTGAGGATTGAACCCAGGGGTACTTTTCCACTGAGATACATCCTCAGCCTTTTTATTTGTTTTATTTTGAGACAGGATCCCATTGAGTTACTGGGACTGACTTTGAACTTGCAATCTTCTTGGTTCAGCCTCCTGAGTCACTGGGATTATAGACCTGTGCCACTGTGCTCAGTGTTCATTTCTTTTTATAAATGAGTAATATTCAATTGTGTGGATGTATACATTTCTTTGAATATATTGGATGTTTTCAAATTAGGGAAATTATAGATAAAGTTGCCATAAATATTTGTGAGCAGATTTTTGTATACACATAACTTTTCAAGTGATTAGGTAAATACCAATGAGCACAATATGGGGTTGTATGTCAAGAGTATGTTTAACTTTGTAATAAACTGCCAAAATGTGTCCTAAAGTGGATGTACTATCTTGTATTCCCAGCAGCAATGACCAAGAGTTCCTTTTGCTCCACATCTTCTCCAGCATTTGATGTTGTCAGTTGTCTGGGTTTTCCCTTTTTTTCTAATAAGGGAAAGTGTAGTGCCATTTCATTATTGTTTCAATTTGTAATTCCCTAATGTCATATGATGTTGAGCATCTCTTTTTATGCTTATTTTCCATCTGCTTATCTTATTTGAAGTGATACATACATAGATATTTGGCCCATTTTTTAAAAATTGGGTTGCCTGTTTTATTATTCTTGAAATTAAGTTATTTGTATGTTTTAGATACAAGACCTTTATCAAACAATGTTTTAAACATTTCTCTCAGCCTACGGCTTCTGCTTTCATTCTCTTAATAGTGCCTTTTGTGGAATGTGAGTTTTTCCCTGCTAAATTCCAATTCTTTTTATGTTTAATATTCCATTATATGGATATACCATGTTTTCTTTACACTTTTATCATTTGTTGAACACTTGGGTTGCCTCTTCTTGGGCTTTTCAGCTAATGTTGTTATAAACATTTGTGTATAAGATTTGTTTGTAAATAAGTTTTCATTTCTCTTGATTAGATACTTTTTTAGAGGGATTGCAGAATCATATTATAACTTGAAGTCTAACGCTCAACTTTTCCAAAGTGGCTTACCATTTTACATTCACATGAGGTAGGAGGAAGGTTTCATTTTCTCCATATCCTCATTAACACTTGTTATTATCAGTATTTTTTAAATTTAATCCATTGTAGTGGGTATGAAGTAGTATCTTTTGTGGTTTGAATTGCATTTCCCTAATGACTCACAATGTTGAACATATTTTATTGTGATTATTGACCATTTGTATATCTTCTTTGTCTTTTCACTTCTAATATTTTCATCTATGGCAATATCATGGATGCCAAAATACCGTTGTGCAGATGCTTTGCAATATTTACTTCCAAAAACTCTGACTTTTCTCCTGAGATGGTCTAAGTTTCTCATCTGTTTATTAGACATTGACAACCTGATTGCACCTGAATTGTTTATTGTAACTGAAACTCATATATGCTTTCCTCCTGAGGTAATTAATCTTCCTCTACATGCTCTATTTATTTTCATTATACCGCTATTCTTCTAATCAACCAAACTTAAAATTTGGCATCATATTTGGGCATAAGAGAAATGAAATAGGGAAGGTTTATTTGTTTCCAAGTTCGACATTACTTCATGCCCAGGGATGCTTTATCACTGAGCCACATCCCCAGCCCTTTTAATTGTTTCAATTTTTATTTGCTAAGGCTGGTCTTGAACTTGTGATCCTCCTGCCTCAGCCTCCTGATTTATAGAGTGACAGGTCTGTGCCATGGTGCCCAGCCCAGCATGACATTCTTGATTTCTTACCGTCTTGGTTCTCCTACCTCTGATCATCTTATAGCAAGTTATTTTTTACTAAACCTCAAATGACCTACCACTTTTTTTCATTCTCTTTTACAATAAATATATCTTCTTCCTTGGTTATTTTTCTGTAATCACAAGATTTGAACTATTACACACTTATTAACTTTCACATATATATTTAATTTTAGCCCTGAAAATCCTGAGAATTTCAGGCATATCTATCCAACTATCTGTAGGGCATCTTCATTTCACAGACTTGCTAAATTCAGTCTGTTCAACCTGAAATCTTTCCTCCCAACTGCCTGCAAACTTGCTTCTCCTCCTATAATTCCAGGTGATAGAAACAGCATCTGTCTGAAGTTCTCAGTATAGAAATCTGACCATCATTCCTTCTCCTCCTTTCCTCTGCCCAAAGTCAAACACTTATAAAATCAGTTCTACATTTGCCCCATGCTATTTCTTTGTCCAGACTTTCACCTATCATTTAGACTATTTTAATGACCTACAATCTTGTCTTCCTATGTCTCATCTCTTACCATGATCATTCAAGCCCCTTCAATGAAATCCACTGACAAAAAGTTATTTTCCAAACTAAAAATTTGTTATGCTATGTCCTTGTAGTATGTTGTTTTTAAGTCCTTTGGGTATAAGCCAAGGAGCAGGATAGCTGGGTCAAATGGTGGTTCCATTCCCAGTTTTCCAAGGAATCTCCATGCTGCTTTCCATACTGGCTACACCAATTTGCAGTCCCACCAGCAATTTATGAGTGTACCTTTTCTCCCACATCCTCACCAACACTTATTGTTGTTTGTATTCTTGATAGCTTCCATTTTGACTGGAGTGAGATGAAATCCTAGAGTAGTTTTGATCTGCATTTCTCTAATTGCTAGAGATGTTAAACATTTTTTCATATGTTTGTTGATTGATTCTATATGTTCTTCTGAGAAGGGTCTATTCAGTTCCTTGGCCCATTTATTGATTGGGCTATTTGTTTTTTTTTTTTTTTTGGTGTTAAGGTTTTTGAGTGCTTTGTATATCTTGGAGATTAGTGCTCTATCTGATGTGCTTGTGGTAAAGATTTGCTCCCCTTCTGTAGGCTCTCTATTCACCTCACTGATTGTTCCTTTTGCTGAGAAGAATCTTTTGGGTTTGGATTCATCCCATTTAATGATTCTTGGTTTTAATTCTTGCACTATAGGAGTCTTATTAAGGAAGTTGGGGCCTAAACCAACATGTTGGAGATTTGGGCCTACTTTTTCTTCCATTAGGCACAAGGTCTCTTGTTTAATTCCTAAGTCCTTGATCTACTTTGAGTTGAGTTTTGAGCATGATGAGAAATAGAGGTTTAATTTCATTTTGTTACATGTGCATTTCTACTTTTCCCAACACCATTTGTTGAAGTGGCTATCTTTTCTCCAATGTACATATTTGTTTTTGTCTAATATAAGATAACTGTAGTTATGTGAGTTAGTCTCTGTGTCCTCTATTCTGTACCATTGGTCTACAGGTCTATTTTGATGCCAATAGCATGCTGCTTTTGTTTATTAGCATCACAATTCACAATAGCTAAATTGTGGAACCAACACACATGTCCTTCAGTAGATGAATGGATAGGGAAACTTTGGTATATATACACAATGGAACATTACTAAGCATTAAAAGAGAATAAAAGCATGGCATTTGCAGGTAAATGGTTGGATAATATAATGCTAATAAGTGAAGTAAGCCAATCCCAAAAAACCAAAGACCAAATGTTTTCTCTGTTAAGTGGATGCTGAACCATAAAGGGAGAGATGGGAGCATGGGAGGAATGGAGGAACTTTGGATAGGGCAAAGGGGAGGGAGGAGAAGAGAGGGGGCAATGGGTTAGGAATGATGGTGGAATGAGTTCAACATCATTACCTTAAGTCATGTATAAAGACATGAATGGTGTGAAAATACTTTGTGTACAATCAGTGACATGAAAAATTGTACTCTATATGTGTAATATGAAATGAATTGTATTCTGCCATATGTATAACTAATTAAAATAAATGAATAATTTAATAAAAAAATAAAAAAGAAGACCTTGGGGGGAGGCCAATGCCTCCTGCTAAGCTGATCTCTGCTGCCTTGAGGAGGAGACAGTGTCCCATGAAGGGTGTTCTTTCCATGATATTTTTCATGGTCCTGTTATTACTAGCACTCTTCTACAACCTGGATTCTTAAAAAATTTATAGCATGAAAAAATTTTAAAGGAGGGACACTTGCTATGTATTGATTGAACCATGAACTATGAATCATGCTTTAATTATTTTACACCATAGATACTTAGGTACTTTAAAACAATATAATAATGTAACATATTCAATTTTAATACATATGCTTACATTCATAATTATATATTTAATGTATCTTTGAAATATAGATGGTGTCAAAATTTAGTTCCTCTTCTCAAAAATATGTACTGGTTCCCACTAAATGAATAAACTTAATTTTTTGTTTGCTTAAAAAAATTAGTTATACCATTTCACTGCAAAGAACAAACAACAAAAACAACAATATAAAATAGAAAAATATTTATCATCTCTCTGGTGTGTATTTATTTTCTATATGATATATTATAATCTTCTTAGGATGGCATATTGATCTGTTTTCTTCATACTTCTTCAGCTTGTTCTCGCATCACTCCCCTATCCCCACATTTTATCAGCCTTCAGCAATATTCTTCTGTGTCTTTTAACATGTTCCCTCTACTGAGAAATTGCTTCCTGTCTGAGTAGTGAACCACTCTTTATCCTTCAAAACATTGTCCTCTTTTCTAGAAAACCATTTTGAGTGTTCTAGGCACAATGTCTTACATCCACCTCTGGGATCCTTACGTATTTTATACAATAACATGTTGCAACTCTTTTGTTTTTATGTCCATGTTCTATACTAGTCTCTGAGCCCTTCAATAACACTTTGCTAGTTTTTCAGCAATAACTATTAGTAGGTGCTCAGTAAATATTTACAGAATTAACGATTTGGATGTCCCATACACTGAATTGTGATCCCTGAAAATTTAGCTATGTGGCATTGAGGGTGGAAAGAACTTGATAATACCGTTTTCATCTATTGTTTTCTACTCTAATAAAAGAACTGCAAAATTTGAGATTTCAAGGAGATAGATATGATCACTCAGCTTGAATCCAGAGGGGACGATTTATAGGAACCTGCTTCAGTGAATGTGGATCTGCATATATTCTGGGAGCTGTAAAGGACATGCTTTTACCCCTCCTTGACTGGTTCTTGTCAAGAATTCTAGTAGTTCTTCTGCTCTAGGAGTCACTTTTGGGTCAATCAGAGATTATATTCCTGGGGCTGGGGTTGTGGCTCGAGTAGTAGAGTGCTTGCCTAGGCACTGGGTTCAATCTTCAGCACCACATAAAAATAAAATAAAGATATTGTATCCACCTACAACTAAAATTTGTTTTAAAGAGATCATATTCCTTTAGAAGGATGAGTGTGATGTTAATGGAAGCATTGCTAGATGTCTACAGAGCTTGAAATTCTGAGAACCATCTGTGTACTAGATTTACCCAATAGGATGAGCAACTCTGTGGTAGAGTGGGGGACTAAAGAAGGCTCAAGAACCTCTAGTCTAAGGACATTGAGCAGTGTATGGTCCCTATAGGCCTATAGGGCATGAGCTCTCAGAGACCAGAGTAGTTTGGTAGAGAATGGCTTATAGCTATGCTAGGTCTAAATTACACAGGCATAGCAAATCTACTTGGTTTCCATGGCTCTGAGGGACTGACCTTTCAAATGGCTTGTTGCTCTTGGGAGTTACCTCTTCAGGGAAAGCTCAGGAGACTGTACTTACCTGAGTAAAAATGCTCAGGATGATCTGGATGAGCATTTGGAAGTCAGATTGTTTCTATCAGTTTATCCTGCTCCACTAGGCTCCATGCCTCTTACCAGGCATGAGAGAATAGGTTAGGGAAGAAGTAAGTTGATAGAAAAACTGGGGTTCATTGACCTTTCCTCAGTGGTGATTAGCTGTGAAACCTTCAGGAATCTTGAACTGCCACCCTCAGACTTGGTTTTTCACTATGTTATTCTTTCCCAGAATGCACTTCTAATATCAGCTAGGCCAATGCACTTCCTATTGAACCAAGTTGCTTTATTACTCTGATACCTTGGTGAGCCTAATAGAGACTAAAGATTAGTAGACTTTGGTTTTATGGAATTAAATTGTTATTTATGGCTCAGACAGACTAAGAAGAAGCTAAAATGGCAGAAATATCTTTGCATTACAGTACAGCAGTTTGCAAAAGCCCTTACATGCATTAATTAATTGATTGTTCAATCTTCAATCCACCAGTGTCTATCCTTTAGTAGACATTCATATGTTTGTTTTATGAATGAACATGGGGGTTTATTGTACCTCTTTTACAGACTGGGCTACTGAGGACCAAGCAAGTGAATTGAGTTTCTTGAAATTCAAGTCTATACTTTATCAAATGTAGAGCCTTGACATCTGGGTCATTTCAGGTCAACATTTACTGAGTACCTATTGAGTGACATGTACTTGCCTATGCTTAACAATGTATTCCTTGGTTTTGAGAGATTGTAGGCTTTTGGGGGAGTCACACACATAAACAAAAAATAATTTCAACAAAATGTGCTAAATGATGGTGCAGCCTGCTGCCTATGGATTGAGAACTCTGAAACCATGAGCCCCCAAATAAACTTTTCCTTCTCTACAGTTGTGCTGATCAAGTCATTTAGTCATAGCTTTGAAAAAGATGACTAAAAAGAAATTGGTACCAAGGAGTAGGTTTGCTGATGTGGCTAACTTGACCATGTGGTTCAAAAGCAATTGGAGCTTTTTGGAATTGGTTAGAGAAATTTTGAGATGTGTAGCAGTGCAACCTGGAAATGCTTTATATTGTTGTAAGCAAAGTTTAATGGCTGATTCTGGTGGGAGCTCAGAATACCAGAATGACAATAGGACCGTGGCCAGTGAAGACAAGGCTCAAGAGGGTTTAGAAGAAAAGGAGGACACTATTGGTAATTGGACTAGAGGCCATTCATGTTATGTTCTGGCTGAGAAGTTGTCTGCATTTTGTCCATGTCTTGAGACTTTCTGTGAGGCTGATTTGAAAAGCGACAGACTTCTTAATGCAGCAGAAGAAATTTCTAAGCACCATAGCATTCAAGGAGTGGCATAAATATTGCTGGTGGCTTTTAGCCAAATTTATTATGATGTTCTGGAACAGAAAGCAGAGCAGAAAGATTTCAAAAACTTGGACTTGAAAGGCAGGAGTAAAATTGGGGCTAAGGAAGTTGCAGTTGTTAAAGACATTACAAAGAAATGTTAATGACTTTGCCCAGAGACAATAAAAAAGATGGCTTGAGGGCATCTCAGGAATTGGTAAGATCATATCCATATCAGACTCAAGGAAGTAAAAGTAAAGATTCTCTTGAGAAGAGACCAGTGGGATACCCTTCTTGCACAAGGGGGCCTAGGAAGTTTTTTCAACATGCCTAGCTACCCAGACACTTAGAGGCTTCCATACCCAGGGTCCCTGGAGTCCTGGCTATAGCTCCAGATGGCGGCCAATCTTGGCATCATGCTGGTTCTGCAGGAATGCAAGATGCCGGAATTAGGCATCATGGAGGCTTCCACCAAGATTTCAAAGGAAGGCCAGGGACACCAGGAAAAGTGTAGCAGGATCAGAGTCCCTGCGGGCACCCACTGAGAGGATGATGCATGGAGATGTGAGGAGGAAGCTGAAGCTGAGTTGGAGACCCCAAAGATTAAGAAATGCTAGTACTGTGGAAAGTCTGCTGAGGAAGGCTTCAGAAATTAAGCTGAGACAAGGCAACAAAAAGTCCATTTGTGCTGCAACCAACAAGACCACAGGGGCAGAGCTACACAAACCCTTTGGACAGAACATCATCATGCCATGTGCCCCAGATGCAGGAAGTGGAGCTACAGGACTTGTTTGCCCAGCTGGATTTCAGTATTACATTGGTTCTATCCCTTATTTCTATACCCTATTTTTTTGAGTGGAAATGTTTACTCTGTACCATTATATATTGGATACTTATAATCACTTTTGATTTTTATAAGCTCTGACAACTTGAGCTTGCCCTAAGTCTCAGAGAAGTCTTTGAACTTAAACTTTTGGGCAATCTTGAACTGTTGAGATTATGGGGACTCTTGGAAATGGACAGAATGTATTTAGCATTGTGAGATGAGTGTGAGCTTTTGGGGGCCAGGGACAGAATGTTATGGATGTGAGTTATCCCCCAAAGCTCACATGTAAGACAATGCAAAAAGATTCAGAGAGGAAATGATTGGGTTTTCAGAGTCTTAACCCAATCAGCGAATCAATCACCTGATGGGATTAATTAAGTAGTAACTTAAAGCAGGTGGGGTATGGCTGGAGGAGGTAGAGTATTGGTGGTATGGCTTTTGGGTATATATTTTGTATCTGGAGGGTGGAGTCTCTCTCTCTCTCTCTCTCTCTCTCTCTCTCTCTCTCTCTCTCTCTCTCCCCCCCTCTCCCTCTCCCTCTCCCTCCTTCCCTCCTTCCCTCCTTCCCTCCTTCCCTCCTTCCCTCCTTCCCTCCCTCCCTCCTTCCCTCCTTCCCTCTCCCTTTCCCTTTCCCTTTTCTTCCCTCCCTCCCTCTTTCTCCCTGACTCTCCCTGCGGTCTGATCTTCATGTGAGCTGCTTCCCTCGAGCACACTCTTCTGCCATGATGTTCAGCCTCACCTCCAGCCCCGAGGAATGGAGCCTGCTGTCGATGGATTGAGACCTCTGAAACCGTGAGCCCAAATAAATTTTCCTTCTCTATGATTGTTCGTGTCAAGTCTTTTAATCCCAGCAATGAAAAGGCTGAATAAAATAGATGGCAGGTTAAAGAACTCTATACAATGATGTGGGATCACAGAGGAGGGGTGCCTGATGTAGTCTAATGAGGTCACAAATGGCTTCCTGAAGAAATGACAACTCAGTTAAGTTTTGAAGTTTCAGTGAAGGTTGGTCATGGGTAGAGAAAATATTCTAGGCTAAGAGGTCAGCATTAGTGGAGGAACAGAAGTGTGAGTCAACATGGTATATTTCTAGAATTGCTAAAGCATTATTTGCCAAGGTGAAAATATCAGGAATGATGACTGGAGAGAATTCAGATCACTGAGGATATAAACTTTGCCTTATACATCCTTAGTTCCAGAACATTACTGAATCATTCAAATCACACAAGAAACTTCAACATTTTCTTAATCAACTAAGCCTGATAATCACATCTGGAGGCAATAGGAAGCCATTGGAAAATTGATAACAAAGGTTGGAAATAGATTGCCATATTGGATTATTCTGATGGTAATCTATATAGAGGTGGGTATGTTTGAGAGGAATGTTACTGAAGGTAGAGAAACCATTTAGGAAGTTGTTCAATGTATCTTGAGATGCAGTTAGACTAAATAAGGCAATAAATCAGTGAGGATGGAAAGTAAGAGGTGGATGCAAAGATATAGCAAAGCAATGAAATCCTTATGATGCTGTGGATAAGGTCAGTAAATGAGATAAGTGTCTACAATAATTCTCAAGGTTTCTGGTATGGCTACCTGAATAGAGGGTAGTATTTCTAATCAAGATCAGGATAATGGCAAACAAGAAATAAATTATCTTGGAGCCTTCAGAATTTAAGGTGTTGTGGGACATACAGGTGGGGCAGTGCCTCTTTTCTTTCAGAAGTCTAGAAAGTGTGTGGGCTGGAAACACAGGTGTGAGTTCCTCTGTATGGCAGTTTAAACCCACAGAATAACAGAGATCTCTCAGGTAGGGTAAGTAGAGAAAGAAAATTCAGTTATTTTACCCTTTTCCACCTTCAAGGACTGTTCTCCAGGAGAAGAAGCAACAGTTTTTCTTCCTCCTTCCTCCCTCCCCGCCCTCTCTGAGGCAAGGTGGGGTAGTGAAAATAGCATAAAAGGCTCCAGCTTTACCCTTGCCACTTACCACTAACCAACTCTGAGCAGTTTCTGTGCCTCTCTCAGCCTCTGTGTTTTCATCCATAAAGCAAACATAGCAAGAATAACTGCTTCATAGGATTACCGAGATGGTCCAATGAGAACATGTATGTGAAAAGTGCCACATACATAACCTTAGAAACACTGTAGGTTTTTTCCTCAAGAAACTTGGACCAATCTGTAAGAATTACAGGGAGGCAGAATTTGGCCCAATGAAGAAAAGACTATCTAATGCTCAGTTGTTGGATGATCAGGAAGAGCATTTAGATATGGGATGATCTGAGGCTCTGCAGGTCTCTAACCAGAAGCTGGGATACTGGGGGTTTTCTGCTAGGAGTTGGTTCACACTACATGACCTCCAAGCTCTCGTTCATGGCTCAGATAGCATTTGAGTTACTAGGATACTTCTTTACCCATTTTCTGAAATTGTTTACATCAATAAGATTTTTATTAATTGTAGAAGTAATAGAGATACATGTAGTTTTTCTTTTAAATTTCTTAAAACACTGGACATTTCAGTTCCTAATTAGAGAGTTGATTTTTATACCCACAATAATGGGGCAAATGCTTCAAGTCTTACTATATCAAGTATTTATAGACATTTTCTAAAGGCTCTTAAATGAAGATGCAGTGGATGTGCAAATGGGAGAGTCTGTGGAATGCAGTTAGGCCTCTCTAACAGACAAATGGGAGAGATGGTCATTCTGTTGTTATAACAATGCTGAATTATAGATTATTTTAAAATAATTATTTTTATTATTTTAAACAGAAATGATATTATAAGCAGCTAACAAAATATTGCCAAGCAGAAATTTTGATTGATGTTTCAAATGAGTAGGAGAAGATCATTTGAAATCAGCACTCTAATTATTTATATGCAAATGAATGTTAGCTTGGAAAGTTTGTTCTCTGAACTGGGTTAAACATCCCCTAGGAGCTCATGTTTATACTCTTAATTTACTAAAAAAAAAAATATTGTTGCTGTTGTTTTAACAGACTGAAGAAAAGTAAAATTCTCCAGCCCATGTTTGAATTATCACAAATTTTAAAATGGTATGGATTGAATTATATTTTTCTCTATTTATTTAAATGCCAGTTATTGTCTATACTCCTTTACTAAATGAGGCTGAATTTTCTTACTTCTCTATTCAGAGATTATTTCTCTAAATGAAATATCTCCACTCATGCCATTAAATTATCTTTAAGATTATTGAGGTGACTTCTTGGCTCTTTTAAAAAATCATAACAATTTCCCCTATTAATAGTAATTTCATTCCTTGAAAATATTCTACTGGGGAAAATTTACTGTAAACAATATAGAGGTGAACAATTTTGAAAAGGTAAGATAAGAAAATGCATTTCATTCCTGATTTTGGGTGGAACCTAATTTCATTTTTCTGATGATTTAGTAGGCCCTTCAAGACCTTTGCAAGACCTGTTCAATATTTGATTATCTTTTCCCACTGAACTGTATCTCTGACAAGGAGTAGTTGATAGAAACTTCTAGTTGATATTTTGAAAGAGTAAAAATATCAGCATGCTCTTACTTCCCCCACCTCACTTCTCATCCCTGGTCCTTATCCATAGGAACTGATGTACCAAGAGAGAGGGGATATTCTGGCTGCAGCCTGGATTTTGAATCCTGGAATTATTGAGCAAAGTGGGGCAGAAGTAGCATGGAAGATTCAAGGACAGGAACTATTGAGAGAAAAAGTTGGGAGGGAGTAAGAAAGAGCAAGAATCTATGAATAAACCAAAGGGAGAAGCTTAGGAGTGTTAGATCTTGACCCAAATCACAGGAAATTGTGTCAGGGTTAGGGATAACAGATACAAGGAACAATGGGGCATAGTTCAAGTTTAAGGCTACCCAACCCTGCTTAGATCATGAAATACAACCTCTTTCTGGGCTTCTCAGTGTCTCTGTTAATGCAGCAAGTGGCTAAGCTTTGATCTGGCCCACAGGGAGGTTGAGAAACTTAGTCTGTCCCATAAAAGCCTTGAAGTGTTTGTTAACTTATAACCTCACACATCTTCATATATTAGCAAATTACTCTATAAAACTCATTGCCTGGACTTTTTCTAGCAGCATGACTCTTGGGGTGATAGAGTATGCTAGAAAAGAGCCCTGCCTGGGAGTGGGGTGAGTAAGAAGCTTGGGTGTTAGTAAGTGCCCTGCCACATATTGGCATTGAAATATTAGAACCTCCATTTCTTTACATATAAGCTATCCTAGAGGCACCAATATATAGTACACTCATCAGTTGTGAGTTCTAAGAATAAAAATAACTCTGTTACCTTGGATATTTGATTTGTTTATCCTGAGACAAATAAATGTACCCTAAGCAATATATTTGAGTGGAACCTAAAAGAACTCTGAGAGTCAAAATCAAATATAAATAGTCAAATCCTTTCCCTAGCTTGTTTATCAGAGCCAAGGGTATAGGAGATGCTCAAATTTTTAGTGTTTGAGGAAATGGCAGGAAGCAAACTGAACAGGTTTGAACAGTTGTGCTCCTGAGCCTCTGCAGATGTGATAGCTTGCACGCTGGTATTAGACCAGAGATTTGCTATGTTCCTGGGACTCTGATGAAGCAGATAGACCCCTTGTGATGCATGCACCACCAACAAGCAGGAAACCTTTTGTCTTTTGCCAAAATCACATATGGCTCATTTGCTAAGGGCTCTAATAAGATTAAATACCTCTTCTGAACAGCCCATCCTGTTGGTTCTGTCAATGTGGGACAAAAGACATAGGGGTTTCAATTGGACTTTAAAATGTTCATTTTTAAAAAGCTTTTAATTATAAAAATATAACCTTAATATAAAATTACTATAAGTAGGCTACTCATTTCTAAATAGTTTAATAAACAAGAAACTAAAAAAAAATAGCTGATAAGTGCTGGTGAGTTCATTTGCATGGTGTCCAACACTCAAATTGTAATACTACAACACTACAGTTTTCAGCCAAGTTACAAGCATAACAAATTAACACAATTTGTTAATTTCCTTTTTAATTGCACTACAAACAGTTGTACTTCTGTCGTTTGACTTCTTGACACCAGGATTCATCTTAAAAGCAGAAAGACTATAATATAGCTCAATTTATGTCTATAACAAATAAAGCTTGTTTTAATTTTCCTCACCCAGTTAGCTAAGATTTGGACATTAATTATTCAACTGATACGTCTTAAACATCTCAGTTAAAATACACACTGCTGATCAGAAATTGTTCAACTCCTAGCACACATTTGTTTGCCTATAAGGGATAAATACTTAGAACTGCTAATGGGTAAACTCGATCTTTCCATGCAGTGAAATCAAAAGAACTCATGGTGAACATACAAAGGATGGGGGACTAATTATTACTGAGATGCAGGTAAGTGATTTCTTAGGCATTTTAGCTATCATGCTGTGGAATAATTGTGAACCCACCAGGAAGGAATTGCAAAACACAACCTACTTATCCTTTCCCCAATGGCTATATAGATTTTTTTTCTATCCTGCAGTTTGTGCTAACTCTCTATTTAATCATTAGACAAAATGTTATTTTAAGTATTGCTTCCTCAATAACAGTGTTTCTGAAACCCTATAGATTGGTGATTTTTCCCAGAGTGAGGCTAGCATTATTTGAAGTAATCAGAATTTTAGTAATGGAATGCAGAGCTCTTGCAATTTTATTTAAAGTTTTGCTTAAGTTAATATTACATCTGACTAATGTAACCATCTGTATCCAGCCCAATCAGTGACAACATAAAATTGTTAAACACTATTTCACAGGCATCAAGTGCTTTGACTTTGGTATAATTGTATGATCATGCCTTATTGTAGTACTTTATTACTATCATTTAAATATAAGCAACTGTAGCAGCAAATATTCTAGGCATATCACAGAAATCAAGGTAGTGTGTTTCCCAGCTTTGTGAAGAAATTCTTCCTGCTTATAAGGCCTTACATGGTATGTTCCCTTGTTCAGGAATGTCCTTCAAATATGGGCTTACAAGCCTTTTCATAGATAAGTATAAGTAAAGGAAAGGGAACAGGGGTTGGGAGGAGGAGAGGGAAAAGGGAAGTGCTGGGAATTAAATTAGAGTAAATTATATGTCATGCTTTTAAAATTATGTCAAAATGAGTCCCAATATTATGTATAGCTAAAAAGAACTAATACAAAAAATAAAGTCAAATATGCACTAAAATAAATAAATAAATAAAGGTGAAAAGCCTTTTCATAGAAGTTCCCCTTTCAGCCTCTAGCATAACCAAATATTTGCTGAACATTTCTACCTGGTAACACTCCAGACATTTCACAGTTGACATTCCAATTTAAAACATATCCTCTTACCTCTCAAGTAATTTTTTTCCTCCTCAGAGTCATAGTTTGGATAATGACACCATCATGCTTGCTATCACCCAACTAAGAGACTTGGCATTCAATCTCCCCTTCCCTTCTACTGGAATTCAACATAAGGTTTTGACAATGTGTCCTGAATGTCTCTTGGATTTGTCCTTTCCTTTCTGTCTCCATGGACATGGCTTTGGGTCAGCTACTCATAATCTCTTATCTAGACTACTGTGAGTACTTCCTCCTCTTCTCTGCCTCCCTGAACTTATTCTCTAAAGACCACCTGCCTCCCCTTAAACAAGAAAATATTATTCTCTTTCCCTTGAACCAGAAGTCAGTAAGGGCTGGCATTGTGCAGAAGTAGCTGGAACCTTACTGAGTAAGAGATATTCAAAGATTGCAGGCTTATGATTTCTTCAAGATTTATTTCCTTTTTGTTTTTCTGCAGTGATTCCAACAGAATAAGTTATTAAGATGCTTTGAGCTTCTGAACGAAAGCACAGAATCATGCCAGCAGGAACAACATAAAGGTTTCCTTTCTTTATTTTCCTCTAGCATCTATCTGTGATGGATGATGTGACCATGAATCTTCACTTAAATATGGAATCCTAAAATATCATAAAAATCCCAGAGCATCAAAGCTGGACAAAGGCTGTCTGGATATTATGTCTGGGGCTAAGAGAAGGGAAGGGCTTTATTTAACATCAGAGTGAGTTAGCTTCAGAATTAGGACTCGGACCCTGTTCTTTGTACTCCTTAATTTATCATGGGGCTTCATTTGGATGTATTATCAAAACATTTGGCAGCTCTGTGACCCACTCCCCATATCACTGTGGCATGACTTACTTCCCTCATCAGATCAGTTTTTGCTTGTGTCTGAGTGCTAATCAGAGAGATTAGGGAGAAGTCTGACCTTAATAAAGCCATATATGCTCAAGTGGTGATTTTTCAAATGAGGCACCTAGAAGCACCAGGGATTTCTTGGAATCGCCTTGGGAACCTCTTGTATGTATTTTCAAGCTCCAGTACCACCTAATTGCATCCCTTCTCTTCAACCTCCTAGCTCTGTCCCATTGGGATTCTAAGTAACTAGGACCCTGAGCTGCCAACCTTATTTCAACCAGACAACTATGATTTTATGTTCTATGTGGGCTTGTACTATCACTGGATTTAAAAAAGTGATTACATGAGATAAAAGTTTTGAAAACTATTGTGCTTCAAGAATGAATTTTATGGTTGGTTACCTAGGTGAATATTCCAATTAAACAATATTTTTTGTTTTTTTGTTTATTTTTACCTTTTCCTTTCAATAATAAAAAGACTGGAGAAATCCAGGTTTGTTTATGTGGGTTTGGTAATTAGACTATATAGAATGTCTGTGACTAGCCTAAGGCTAGAGTTTCATGGATTTTTGTCTATGTATTAGTATGGGTAGGCCAGGTCCACATAAAGGGTCCTACCCTCCCACGCAGATCAGGAAGTACAAGAGATGGCTTGATGGAGGGTGTATTGTCATTAAGAATCTAGATCTTCTTTCCAGCCTACTTGAATTTTAAATCTTCAGTCTTTGATGCTGACAGATGCTGAACAAGATGGAATGTATTTCTGAGGTCCAGACTTTGTTGCAGATAGTATACAGCATGTGACAGTCCATAGAAAGGAACAATCAATATTCAAAATTGATGATATATAGCATTGTAAAGAGTTTGAGGGGGGGGGCGTAATCTTCTAGTTTCAGGTATGAAGGGTGATGATGGGTGAGAGGAAGAGGTTAGAAACAGGAACAAATGATTATACTCCACTCGATTGTTTTCCTTTGTTGCCCACAGCTGATTGGCATACCTCTGATACTCCTCCTTGGCAAGAAGAAAGGCCATTCCTAACTTTGGTGGCCTGGGTCAAGGGTGCAAAATACAAGCTCACTATAAATTGCATCCCTTCTCTTTAACCTCCTAGCTCTGTCCCTTACCCCAAGGGCTTGAAGACACTAGTCTTGTTTCTAAAAATGTAGACCTGGGCCCAGAAAATCATTACCTGTGAGCATGTTAGAACTGCAGACTCTGAAACACACCTCTAGGTCTGCTGAATCAGGACTTGGATTCTAACATTATGCTAGGTAATTCATATGCTTTTTAAATTATGAGAAGCACCACCATAGCCCACATTTTCAAGCTCCAGTACCACCAGCTGGAAGAGCAGTAGCTGCCCTGTGGCCATCCCTTTGTTACTCCTTAGGGTAAGATGGTTAGTCCATCCTTAGTAAGGCAGAAATAGAGAAGAGGATCACACAGTCTGAATGCAGGATTGGGGCACATGAGCAGGGAATTTCAAGTCCTAGGTATTCTGAGAATAAACCAGAAGAGGGAAGTATGGATTTTGCTCAGTGATTTTCCTTGATCCTGTGAACTCCTTGCTTGTTGAGAAGCCTTATGGCTGAAGCAGGGCCAGAGCAAGCCCTATAAACTGTGAGGCTTAAGGCATGGATTTGGATGTTGTGGTATATGAGTGACACTCTTGAAAAGTATCCTAAATGTCCATGGGGCTGGGGGGTTTGTTGGGAGTTGTTCTTAGCTCCTCGAGGTACAGGCTGGCTGCCAGTGCCTTGGTGGCTCTTTGGAATGTGGGGAAGTTGTGGTGATGGTACAATTACTGCTTTAAGAGGGAATTAAATTTGGATGTTATAGGCAAACTCTTTAGTAACTAGAGAGGAACATTTATTATTGACTTACTTGTAGAGGTGTACTCTGAAGGCATTTCCTTCAGAAATGGATTAGCCTAGCTGTTAGCCTCCATCAGGAAATAGGTGAATGTTGGTGTGAACACTTTGAACAACTTTCTCCAAATCTAGGATACAAGTAGTTTTTCCTTTGTAAATTAAAAGCAGTGCCTGGTGTTGTTGGAGTGGGTGGCTGTTGGAAGGGCAAAGTATGCCATTTTGTGTCTACCACTTATCACCTGGATCATCAATGCCATGTCTGTGGGACAGAAGCAGGTCTGAAATGATGCCCAATAGATTGTTGTCTCAGCTGTCACATATCAGCTTCTTCACTTTTAAATGTGTCTAACAGTTCTTGTCCTGTGTACCTGGCAAAGGTGTTATATGACTTTGGTGCAATAATGGATATAAGATGCTTTATAGGAGCTGGGGCTGGGGCTCAGTGGTAGAGTGCTTGCCTAGCATGTGTGAAGCACTGGGTTCAATCCTCAGCACCACATAAAAAATAAATAAAATAAAGATATTGTATCCATCTACAACTGAAAAAATATTTTAAAAAGAGGCTTTATTACTTAAATTAAATCAATGACAGCCTAGATAAAAATTAATAAAATTTAAAAAAATTTTAAAAAGATGCTTTACAACCTGTCAAGTAAGACCCACATGAGGAAATGATGATCATTCTACAATTTGTTATCTTTATTTTGTGAGTATACCTTCTTCTGTGCTTTAGTTTTACATTTAGGTTGTCCTCTCCTCAGCATTGTAGCTTTCGGGTCTCAGCAAAACCCAAGATTCTGTGTAAAGCCATCCCTTCCCCACTGTCTGACACCTTCCAGCCCCTCCCATGCAGATACACTGCTGTGATTCTCGTTTTTGAGTTCCACAGGCAAGGGGAGGATGTGGGATTTTATATTGGGAACATTTCTAAAGAGACAAATAATTGCCTCTGGAAAGAAACTTCCTTTCTATTCCAAAAATTCGTATTTGCTGGTTTAAATTGATGTGACTTTATTTTTTGGCTACAATTCTACAGTGTTCCACTGAGCAGTAATTATTCCTTTGGTGTTACAGTAGTTTACTGAGAGAAAGGAACTAAATCTAAGAGAGTGAATCCATCTGGTACATATGTTGAGGCTCTCTCTGAGACCACTGACACTGAAATATTAATGCTAGATTCTTATCTGATGGTATCATTGAGATATTGATATAATGTGAGCTAGTGCCATGGGTTGCTAACCAAAGGCTGAATTCCATTTCCTTACATGGCACTAGATGCCCCACACAGTGGATTTATGACCTTCTAGGCAAAACACAATGGTTAGATCCTATATTTCAGTCTTGCCACTTAATTGTTAGACCCTTACTGATCAAATGTATATAATAGAGGTCAGCAGCTGGAAGATCCAGTACCTCCTTGTACCTGAAGTATCAGGAACTAAGCTGGTAGGACAGAAGTTAACCACTCCATCCAGTAGGTGACTAATTCTATGTCTGAGACTTCAGGTATTAAGTATCCCTGAAGAGCCTCTCAGGGAAGCTCACTAATTTGTAACCTTCCTTTTTATATTATGATGAAGACAGGATGTGCTCTAGGACCCTACTGATAACTACCCTATTTGGTTGGGGCTCTGGCATCCAGCCTAGCATTTACTAGGCCTTTCCCTGGGTTGTGAACTTTGTCTATATCACTGCCACCTAGCTTTCAATCCAACTAAAATCTTTTGGAAACAGTGCTGCCACCTGCCTTATAATTAGTGTTACCACTGCACCAGGTCTTTCTTAACCAGATTGTTACCTGAAATAACTTGTATTTGTCATGATTTTTTGATCTTTGATATTTGGATGCTCTATCAGCCCCTTTAGGAACAACTCTGAAGGTATTGGATTTCTGACTCTGCTTTGAGATGTGCTCATTCTCCTTTAATTGCTTTCCTGGCATTGAAGTCTTGAGAGTCCCCATTGCCGCAGTCTGGCTGGGCACAATTCAGGAGCCACTTGTCAAAAGAAACTAACTTTATTTTTAGAACCACACACGCCAAACAAAACAGCTCCTCAGGAAAAACCCTCAGAGTCCAACTCCCACCACCGGCTTCCCACAAGCCACTCCCCCAACCACCAGCCTCTCCACCTCCCACAATCCTCCTGTTCTTGAGGCCGATTGGCTGGGTCGCATGGGAGGGGCCAAAAAAGTCCCCCAATGAGCAGCTCCATGGCCTGAAAGGGCAGGGAAACAGCCCAATGAGCATCACTGCAGAGGAGCCAATCAGCTATATGTTGCTGGGGTCGCTGTGAGCCAATCATCAGCTGGCAGTCTGAAAATTTGCTGGGGCCCCTTCGGCTGTGGCTCTCAACACCCCATTATTACTATACAAATTTGCCTGCAAAGTACAGAAAATTACCTACTTTATTCTGTAGTCCAATTACACATTCATGATAACCTGTGGATGTTTCACTGTTCACTTGTGGTTGAACTCAGAGTTCCTGCCTCAATTCTATAGAAAGTATTAACCAAAGAGGCCACAAGGGATTTTGCCAGTCTCCCATGAAATAAATACTATGAGATACCAAACAGTTTACTGTCCAGATTTATTACCAAAATCTGACTGCTTTTAGCTTTTGGCATTTTTTTTTCTTTTTCCTCTGTAGTCCAGTATAAAAGAGACTCTCCAGGGAAAATTGTCATTGGGAGGAATTCAGAGCTGCCGTACGTCATTGGTACATGGCAAAGGAGAAGCCACCAAAGGACTACTACAATTTAAGAAAAAAAGCTATTAGAGAAGGTCATTGATTATTTTCTAAATAACTTCTACCTTTCTTACAGGATATTGTGATCACTAAAGAGATACTGTCATATATCCTTTAAAAAATTGTTTTCTCCTTTTTATTTTGTTAATATTCAATTTGCCCAGATTACTCTTAATTTTTTTCCATATTTTATTGGTACATTATAATTGTACATAATTTTGGGATTTGTTGTCAAATATTTCTACATGCACATAATGTAACAATATAATTTGGCCAATATTATTCCCCAGTATTTCCCCTTTCCCTTACCTACTCCTTCCCCTTGATCCCCTTCCTGTACTTTACTGATCTTTTGATTTTCATGAAAGCACTCCATCAACTTTCTTCCCTACCAACAGGTCTCTCTTTAGAGAGCGAAAGTGGCAAAGGGATTTGAACTGCTAAAGCTGCTGCCAGCTGGAAGCTGGATTTATTTCAAAGTCTTTGGGTAGGCCCGACAAATCCAAGTATACACATCATCAATGCCCATTACCAACTTGTTGTCCATCCCTCCTATACTTCTTATTCTACCCCTACAGCCCACTGCTTTCTATAGAGGAGTGGAGGTGTTATTTTTTCTTTCTGAACTCCAGGAGTGTTTAAAGGTATGTCAGAAGACTTTTTGATGCCATTTAAAGTAGAGCAACATTTAATCTATCTACTAACCAGTCCTCCATATATAGATTACCCACAGCATACCTAATTTTAAAATTCTTAATGATATCCATTTTGTTTAAGCCCTCAAACCAATTAATGGGGGGAGGAGTAATATAACATTACTGCCTTATGAGTGTAGTAATGTTTAGTTGGCTCCAGCACCATCCTTTAGTGGAGCTTCACTCCACTTGTGTTAATGGATAAAGGTATTTTTCATTTTCTCTTACTCTGTATTCATTTCAACATAGTGACTCATTAATTAAGAACAATTGGCTATGTTCTCTTGCCACATTTCTAATTTTTCAATGCTCATCTGAGAAACAGAATGCTATCTAGAGTAAAGCAATTTGCTTCAGGCTCAGAACACATGGAATGCCTAGAACCATACAATGTAATTTTGCTTCAGAGATGGAAAACTTCTGAACACATAGAAGAAATGTTTTAAGAAGTGAGGTTTCTTCCTTTTTTAAGGATGGGATGTAAGATCATCTCAGTCTAATTCTTTTGCTTTTTTTCGTTTTTTAGCTCATAGTAGGGAATGTAATCCTTGGCATTGGCCATTTGAAGCATCATGTGGAGTGGCATTCTTCAGTTGGTGCGTTTGTTACTTTAGAAATCAGAAAATGTTTTAGTGGCTATGAAAATTTATTCAGTATATATTTATTAAGTACCTCATATGAGCTAGGTGCTTTGCTGGATGCTAGGGGAGGCACAAATGAGACAGACACATTGCTTCCCTGATACCATGAAATGACCAACTTTTCTTTACTATATACTTCCTTCATGCTGGACTGACTCACTCTAGGCCCAAAGCCAGTAGGCTAAACTATCATGGACTGAAACCTCTGAAAAAAATGAGCAGAATAAACCTTTCTTATAGAAAGTTGACTAACACACACACTCACAGAGATTAATAACTACCTCTTTGCAAGGAGCTAGATTAAAAAACTCCAGGTCAAGGCATTTGCATGAGCAATGGTTGAGAACAGGTAAATACATTGTTTATTCAAATGATTACAAGTAATGAGATAATGTGGATATTGTCAGGAAGTGATCAGAGGCAGAACTGGAAAGTAGATTCAGGCCAGATTTTGAAGAGTTGGGGCAGAAGAGAAAGTTTCTAAAGCTAAAACAGTGATCCTTAGCCTTAGAGATGGTGTGAGTCAGAAATAAGAGTATCCAGCATGGATTGAGGCCAGAGGTCTGAATTGTTCTGAGATTTATGTAATATATATTCAGCATAGGGAAGGGAGAGATTACCTGGTTTGGAGGAGGATTGGAAAGGAGAGCAGAGCCGGAGAGTTTTACAGCAGCTCCTGTGTCAAAATAATATAATTTGATTTCATTATTCTCTTGAAATATTGTAATATCCCAGAACATACAAAGATCCATTTTCAAGAGTAAATATGAACAACTCAAGTCCAATTTAGATATAAAGGATAAATTTGGCTTATTTTTGTGATTCAGTTTTATTAGCAGTGATGATCAAATGATGATTAAGATCATAAGAGCAGCCAGAGGTCAAGCCATTTAAGAGTATACTGAGCAATATAGCCAAGAGAGTTTTATTGCAGTATACCTTCATCCTAACATATATATCAATGCCCTCTGGTCCATAGCCACTGTGCTATCCTTGTCCCCAATCCACCATATTCCAAATGGGTGTCATGGTTATAACAGGGATTGGTATAGTAGTCCATGTGGAAACAGTTTTTACTAGAGGTCGTTTCTCCTGGTGGTGTTTCTGTAGTGCTTTTATGATTGACAAAATGGGCTGCACCATGAGTCATCATTCATTTTGTAGCATCTATATGTGAATCTGCTGTGAGATGATTGAGTTCTTCTTAGACTACACTTCCTCATTTGTTATTGTACTACAGGAGATATTACTCTTCTCAAGAAAGACAACACACTTCCTTCCAACCATGAGAAGATAAACTGTCTAAGTAAGAAAAATTTCTGGAGTGAGTTATCAATGGACTGTTATCCTATTGTGAACAAGCTACTATTGAAAGATTCTTTTTCGCTCAACCCTTGAACAAATGTGTTTTCTTGGATTTAAGGTGATTTTTTATATTACAATCTCCAAATCCTTCTTATATACTGGTGCAAAGTATTCAAGATTTCTTTATATAAAAACTCTTCATTCATCCATTCACACTGTGTTTTATCATTGTTCTTTTCAGATTATTGTACTGAAGGTAAAAGTCCCACAAAATAACTATAGAGTTAGCCTTTAATCTGGAGGGACATATTTCAAGGGACTGGTGGTAAAACAAAACAAGACAAAATGAAAAAGGCTCCACTTCTTCATTATGAATCTTGAGCATTTATGAAGAAATTCATATGAAAACCCTGTTGCTACCAATGTCTTGTTTCTAGAATATGCATATATAGAATGGTTTGAATTATTTTTAACAAAGTAGTAGTCTAAATACTGTTTTAATTGAACTTATAAGAACACCAAAAACAATAACTATCAGGTCAGCAGTGCTTTCTCCTAATCCTGTTCTTGTGGAGTAACTGCTTTTTAACTGTTATTTTTTTAAAGGATCCAATCTTAGCTATTTTAAACCAGTTATCCCTTTTCACTTAGCTCTTCTCTGAAGACATTCAAACTCCACAACCAACTTTCACTAGCCTAAATCATTAATGATCACAAAGTATTAAGTGATCCTTCACATTAAGTAAATTTTAGAAACACCTCCATAGGCTAATACATTCATTATTTTGTTATTAATGTCATAATCATGCTCAGCAAGTATCTAATATAATACAGAGACAGTTGACTATACTTGGTCAGTAGGTATGGTCTTTTTCTTTTCTAATTTTATTTTCTTTTAATTTTTTTTATTTTTTAAATTAAAAGAAATTCCACAATCTTTATAATTTGATAGCAATATTTAGAATACACACCATTGTCTAGAAAACATTAAAGGTATAATTTTTTTATTTTACCTGAGTAGATGAAATGACTTTAAATATTGCTTAACAGGCTCAAATGAAAAACATATCATGATTTAGAAGAGATGGAAATGCTTTTATCATTAATTATACTTGGTAACCAGAAACCAACATGTAGATGGATTCTTTAAGAAAAAAAATATTTTTTCCCATTATGTGGGTTCTCTCTTCATGCTCCTGATTGTTTCTTTGGCTGTGAAGAAACTTTTTAGTTTGATGCCATCCCATTAATTGATTTTTTAAAATTTTATTACTTGTGCTTTAGGAGTCTTGTTCAGGAAGTCAGTTCCTGTACCAATATGTTGAAGTGTTGGGACTCCCTTTTCTTCTGGTAGGTGCAGAGTTAGAAAATCTTTGCCACCTGCACCTCAGATAGGGTATTAATTTCCAGGATACACAAAGAACTCTCAAAGAACTCAAAAAGCTTAACACCAAAAAACTGAATAAATGTGCAAATGAACTGAACAGGTACTTCACAGAAGAAATATGAATGGTCAACAGATATATGAAAAAGGGGTTCAACATCTCTAGTGATTAGAGAAATGCAAATTAAAACTACACTGAAATTCCATCTAATTGCAGTCAGAATGGCAACTATCAAGAATACAAATAACAATAAATGTTGGTGAGGATGATCAGGAAAAAGGTTCACTCATTTATTGCTGGTGGGAGTGCAAATTGGAAAAACCATTCTCCAAAGCAGTGTGGAGAATCCTAAAACAAAAATTAGGAATGGAACCAACATTTGACCCAATTATCCCACTCCTCAGTTTATACTCAAAGGACTTAAAATCAGCATACTACAGTGGCACAGCTACATTAACGTTTATAGCAGCTCAATTCACAATAGTTAAGCTGTACAATCAACCTAGGTGCCCTTCAACAGATGAACGGATAAAGAAAATGTGGTATATATACACAATGGAATATTACTCAGCCATAAAGGAGAATGAAATTAGGGCATTTGCAGGTAAATGTGTGGAACTGGACAACATTACACTACATGAAATAAGCCAGTCCCAAGGAAAAAAAGGCCAAATATTTTCACTGATATGGGGAAGCTAAACCACAATAAAGGTTTGGGGGATAGGAAGAAGAGAAGTTCAAAAGATTAGACAAAGGGAAAGAAAAGAAAGGGAGGGGAATAGGAATAGGAAAGACAGATTAAATCTAACATAATTTCCCTATGTACACATATGAAAATGCCTAAGTGAATCCCACCACTGTGCTTACCCACAAGAGTGGGGTTCTAATTAGAATAAGATATATCCCATGCTTGTATAATTTTATCAAAATAGATTTTGTTGTCATGTATAACTAGGAAGCATCAAAAAAAGAGACAAGAGCAACAAGTTTCAAAGCAAAGAGAAGATGAACCCTTCATGTCACAGAAAATATTTGCTTATTCAACTAGATGTTCAACTGATGCTAAATATTAACATATTTAGATATGAGGGTCCCCCAAAAGCTCATGTGAGAGACACTGCAAGAGACAGTGTTAAATATTAACATCAGTGCCTGGAAAACACTTCAATTAACTTTTTTTGTAAATTTTATGTTTGTTTCTTTTGTTTGTTTTTATTAATGCATTATAGTTATACACATTAGTTGGATGCATTTTGATATATTCACTCATGCATGGAATATAATTTGTTCCATTTTAATCCTTAGTACTTCCACTTTCCCTCCCCTCTTCCCACTCCTTTTTCCACTTCCTCTACTTTATTCTCCCTACTATTTATTTTTTGTTTTTTAATCAGTGCTTTATAGATATAATAAAGATGGAATTCACTCTGGTATATTCATATATGTACATAGAACAATTTGGTCAATTTTATCCCAAAGTTCCTCTCTTTTCCCTTTCCTCCTCCCTTCGCCTTAATACCTCTTCTCTTTCACTAAATTGCCTTTTATATTCATGGGACCGCCCCACTTTTTAAAAATTCCTTTATTTATCTGCAGCTTCCACATATGAGATAAAACATTCAACATTTGAAATTCTCAGTCTGACTTATTTCACTTAGCATGATTTTCTCCAGTTCCAAACGTTTACAAACAAATGCCATAATTTTATTCTTTATGGCTGAGTAAACCTCTATTGTGTATATATAACACATGTCAATTATCAGTTTATCTGTTGATGGGCATATGGACTGGTTCCATAACTTGGCTATTGTGAATTGAGCTGCTGTAAACATCAAGATATATTATGGTTTAGATATGAGGGTCTCCCAAAAGCTCATGTGAGAAACAATGCAAGAGAGTGTAGAGGTGAAATGATTAGGTTTGAGAGCCTTAACTTAATCAGTTAATTGATCCACTTGAGTGGATTAGCTAGGTTGCAATTGTGGGCATTAATCCATTTGAAAGGATTAACCAGTAATAACTGCAGGCAAAGTAGGGTGTGGCTGAAGGAGTTTGAGTCTTTCATTTTCAGGATTTCTGAAAATTTTTTGGTTCACTTTTAAAATCTTTACCTCTTTGCTGAAATATTCTTTCAATTCCTGTATTTTCTCTTTAAGTTTATTCCTTACATCCTCTTTTAGTTAATTTAACTATGAACTTTCTAAATTCTTTATCTCACATTTCCTTCATTGTGGTGTTGATGGGATCAGTTGTTTAAGTGTTGTGGGATTTTTGAGATTTTTTTTCATGTTATTTGTATTTCTATGTATGTGTTGGGATAATTGTCTCTTCTTTTATGCAAGGGACTATTTAGTGAGCTTCTCTCAGATGCCTTTGACTGGGTAAACATCTACATATTGATTGTCCTACTCAACATGAACTCATTGCTATGGCAAGTATCCAGCACCACTTTGAGAGAAGATACTAAACCCTATTAACTGAAATCATTTGAGAGCAATGCCATATGTTAATGCACAATAAAAGAAAAGCTTATTGAAAATGTTCTCTAAATTCGTCTACCCAAGTGTAGAATTGAAGTAATGTCTTGAATAGGTTAAGAAATTTTTTATTAAAGATAGTAGAATTACTATTAAACTATATGTCATTTGAAAAGGGGGAAGAGAAAATTGGATAAAGAAAAAAATGAAAGAGAAAAGTGAAAATAATAATACAAAGAAGGAAGCAGGTTTACAGACAGTACAAGGAACAAGTATAAACCTGAAGTAGGAGAGCAAAGATAGAATAAATTATTCCAGTTAATATTTTTTTGGTACTTCAGGGATTGAACCCAGGGGCACTTTACCACTGAGCCACATGCCCAGCCATTTTTAATATTTTATTTAGAGACAGGGTCTCCTTGATTTGCTTAGGGCCTCACTAATTTGCTGAGGCTGGCTTTGAACTCACAATCCTCCTGCCTCAGCCTCCCAAGCTGCTGGGATTACAGACATGCGCTACTGGGACCAGCTCTGATTAATATTTTCAATCATTAGAAGAAATATCATCAATTAGGTTGAGGACTTCAATATCAAATAATTGGGGAATATCTATTGATTCAATATGAAAAGTAATGTCTGTAAGATCAAAACTGAGTGTAGAGGTATCAATGGTATTCCACTCTGAGATATTTGAGATGGGGAGGTTTCTTATTGAGTCTTCTTGATTTGGATTTCATTAGGATTGGGGTCTTTTAGGAGATGTCCACTTCTCCGCATTTTACCTCTATGTTTTCCTGGGTGTTTAGTTAGTGATCTCAACAGCTCACCTCTGACACAATTCTAGGAGGCCCCCTTCAATGTTTGGTGTGTTCAGGTACCTACTTGCTTTCTGATGCATTGCAGGAGATTGTCTGTAATTATTTATGTCTTAGCCACCGTTACAGTTTGTTAGGGGACTCAATCTTATTTGCCCTCCTGAAAAAATGTTTTGTGTATCCAGCACTATCAATTTCAGCATGGTTCACCCATGTATATTTCAGTATATGGGGTGTAGTTAGTCTGAGTAGAGGGATTGTGGTCCGGTTCAAGTGGTGCTGGATGGCCCATGGAAGGTTTGGGGCTCCTCCATCTTCTTAACTGTGTTGCAGGTTGGTGTGCCTCTATCTCTGCATGCTGAGCAGTACTTGGTGTCCGGGGATGCTCCTCCGTAAGCCCCTCTGTTGGGTGTACTGTGTTGCACACATGCAAAATTTTACACTGCTTGGTGTTATCCTCAGGAAATGTATTTTATGGGTCCATGTGTCTGAATGAGAATTGAGTTAACTGGCGACTCTGGTATTTACAGCTGTGGACCCTCTGATAGGTGCTGGGGCACAGGAGCCTCTTCCCTCATTGCTATGGTTCTCTCACCAGATGGTGATTGTTAGTCAGCCCTGAGGCCCAAGTATGTGTGTTTGGAAGGTATTTCATTTCCTGGTTCTTTCTGTTGGGTGTGGGGACACAGGGCTCAGGGCTGTCACTGATGCTGTGGATCAATGAACGGAATGCCCACTCCCCTCCTTTGGGGCCCATTTGCAGTGGTCTTTTCTAAACACTTGGTAGCTATCTGCAACTATGAGGCTTGTGAATGCAGACTCTCAGTGGGTGATTTGTGGTACTGAATCCTCCACCATGGATCCAGCAGATCCAGAATTTTTCCCATCACAATGACAGGAGAAGGATATCAGGTGGCCCTTCTTCACCTAGGCTCCTGCAGAGGTTCTAGTGAGTACTGAGGTGGGGTTAGCCCTCCTCAGGGGTGATAATCTCTTGGGTTAGCTCCACCCTACTTCCCTTCTTCTAGGCAAGAGAAGGGGGCTTTCCTACTAAACAGATTGCTGAGACAACCAGTTTCAAAGGCATTCCTTTTTTATTTGTTACTATTGGTAAGTGGAGAAAAGCCGTATTGGTTTAATATCTTCTAGGGAGGTTGGCTAGCTGTGGATTCTACAAACTGGCTTCCCTGTCTGGCACATTTTTCTGCCAACAATTTGGGTTAAATTGTGCAATCTCCTTCACTGTATTTTCTGCTCCTGTCCTATTTTAACTTGGTCTGCATTTTTTTCCTCAATATTGTTAAGGAAATAAGCTTATGGGCTTTTCCTTTCCTCTATGTTACCTACCTCCATGACTCTACCCTAGGTGAGGTTTAGGATCAAGAATTCTGTCCTTGTTTTCTGTTCCAGTAACCAAATTCCAAGTCCATCCAAGTCTCTCTAAGTTTCAAGCTGTCCAATATTGAGTTTTAGAGTATTTATGTTGTTGTCCTCTTCTATGGTCAGCTGTTCTTTCACTGCTTTATTTCTGGGCTATGGAGGAGTCAAGAATTGCTGTCTAGATGTGTCCTACAATCTTTGGTCCGCTCCGTTATATATTTTTATTTTTAATTAGCACAATAATTTTACATATTTGTGGGGTACAATGTGACATTTTAATACATGTATACAATATGTAATGAACAGATCAGGGTAACTAGTATACTTATCACTTCATACATTAATCATTTATTTGTGTTGTGAACATTTATAATCCTCCCTAGTATTTATTTTGAAATATGTAATTAACTATTATTAACCATAATTGTCTTACTGTGCTATAGAACATTAGAAATTTTTATTCCAATCTAAATGCACCTCTGACCCCATTTATTATCTTCTCTCCATTCTCCTTCTCCTATATCATTTCTTTAACTATTTTAAATATCACTTTGGAATTAATTTCTACATATTATATAATCTGCTTATCCTCCTATTACTTGATTCATTGTTTTAAATGTTTGTTGACTTCCTGTGATTGTAAATGAAAATCTAGCTGTCTTATATCCTCTATAAGTCATATTTGGCTGGCTTATGCACATAACAAGCCATTCCTAATTCCCAGTGGCTTTACATAACAAAAGTTTACTTCTTATGTCATACATTCAACATAGTTGAATAGAGCTTCTGTCTCATCTTGGTCACTGAGAGACCCAGGCTGATGGGGCTCCATCTCAACATCTTGTTCTGTGATCTTTGAAGCAAATAATGGCAAGATTATACACTGGCTCTCAAACTTCTGCCTAGATATGACACAAGTCATTTTCACTGGCATTTTATTCATCAAAGCAAGTTACATTGCTACACTTAATCATAAAAGAGGTTGGGAGTATAATCCTACCATGTGCCTGGAAGCAGATACAATGAAATATTTGTGACAGCCCTGATGACTGCACAGATTCTCTTAATTTTCCTTCCCCATGGTCCCAATATACATAAACCATACATTTTTTCAAAATCAGTATTTAATGTTCATATTTTTATAGCTCTGCAAAAAATGTACACAGGTAAGCCAAGCAATGCATTATACTTGCATTTCCTTTTTTCAATATTATGTTTTCCCCAGAGTCAATCATTGCCTAGTTTTTACTTGTCTAGTTTTCTTTGTATTTATTCCTTATTTTCTCTATAACATCCATTAGCTTTAACACAGTCCTCAGTATTATTTTCTAAATACTCCAATATATCTGATAACCTATCACTTTTATTTTTTTTTCTGTAGTCTTCCAGTTTCCTGTTTCAGTATTGATTTATTTGTTCTCTAGATCTATTGAACAAGAATCATCCTGAGACCTCCCTTTGTCAGTTCCTATATTAGGGCCCTCATTTTCTGTGTCCAATTTTTTCCTTTTTTTAAAAAAATCTTGTTATCTTTTCTTGTTTTGCTGGAGCACATGCTCCAACAACTTCCTAACTAAAACTAAATTTATTAAATAAAACTGTTATGGTTTATATATGTGATGTCCAGAAAAAGCTCATTTGTGAGACAATAAAAGACAGTTTAGAGTTGAAATGATAGGAATATGAAAGTCTTAATGTAATCGGTGCATTAATCCCCTCAAATGCATTAACGGGGGGTGGTAACTGTAGGCAGAGAAAATGTGGCTGGAGGAAGTAGGTTATTGAAGGCCTGCCTTTAGGGTTTATATTTTGTCCTTGGTGAGCAGAGCTTTCTTGGCTTCCTGATGACATATCCTGAGCTCTTTCCTCCACCACACTCAACTGCCACAATGTTTTGTATCATGTTGGGCCCAGGGCAAATGAACCAGCCATCTATGGAATGAGACCTCTGAAACCATGAACATCAAATAAACTTTGACTTCTCTAAAATTATTCTTGTTAGGTCTTTTGGTTATGGCACTGAAAAAACTAACTAAAATAGGAACTATTCCGATTAGGTATACAGCAATGTTTCTTTCTTACACATATACTATGTCTTTCATTGGCCAGCTATAACTCTACACATGTCTGCTTTATTGTGGGACCCAGGTTAAAGGAGCAACCCCTCTCAGGGAAAAGCAATATCATGACAGAGGAAAAGAAATATTGGCAAAGCCAGTGATGAATCTCAAACACGCTGTTCACAAGTGGTACACATTACTTCTGTTCATATTTCATTGGCAAAATCAAGTCCATGATCAAGCCTGATATCAATTATTGTGGAATAATGATCCTTATATAGATAAAATAATATAACTTATTAGAGAAAAAAGATAGTTTATTGCATAAAATATTATAGAGTGACTTTTTCAAGAATTTTGGAAACATTGCTTCACTAATTCCTAGTTTTTCATTGTTCAAAAGTCTCATGTCACTCTGACTCATGTTCCTTTCTAGAAGGTTTTTTTTTTTTTCTTTACTTTGAAACCTTTTAGGATCTTCTTATATACCACTATTCAAACATTTAATGATGGCATGATTTGGTATAGAACTTTATGCATTTATTTCACTGATCCTTCTTTGTGACCTTTAGAAGTAGAGATTTATATTATTTTCTGAGACTTTTTTTAATAGTATTACTTTGATAATTTTTCCCTTTTTTCTTTCTGTAATTTTAGTTATTTGGATTTACTTCTTATGTCATACATTCAACATGGTTGAACATAGAGATTTTGTCTTATCTTGGTCACTGAGAGACCCAGGCTGATGGAGGCTCCATCTCAACATCTTGTTCTGTGATCTTTGAAGCAAATAATGGCAAGATTATAAGTAGACCTCCTTATTGTTTCTCTACTTTTCTTAAAATTTTCTCTTTTGATTTTTATGTTCTACTTTTAGAGACATTGCCTTGTTTTAATTTCCCTATTCCACTTGTTTTGCCATGTGAATATCATATTTTCAGTGCCCATCAATTCCCTTGTTTTCTGTCTCTTCATCTTCCATAGGGTCCCGTTCATTCATATGGATAGAAATTTTTCTCTTCTCTCTCTTAATAATTATAGCTTTTGTTTTTAGTCTTCTGTTCTTATCATCTATTTTCTCTGGGTTCCATTTTCCAGTTTGTTTATTTTAGCTGCTTTCATGTTGGAGACTCCCCTGAAATTTCTTATAGTCCTTGGATGTCTATTCATATTTAAGAAAGGAGCCCTCAAATGCTAAATGGAAGTATTAGATGTGAAGGCAGAGCTTGTCAACTAGTGGGCTTTGCTGTGGTATGATTGGGCAGCAACTTCCTTTTTGTTGGAGGACTTCCAAATGGCCAGTGTATGGAGGACTTTCCCCTGGTGCCCATAACTTATTTAAGGATAGAATCCTCTAGTCTCTTTTTGATAGGGTAGGCTGACTGTATTCCTGCCATTCTGTATGTGGAATTTCACTTAGTCCCTCTATATCCTGTCATTTGTCTCACCCTATCTCCTATTACACTTGATGTTCCTAGTGCCTTGAGTGTGATCTATTATCCTCATAGGATACATCTCCTGTTTTCTGGTGGCTAGAGCTGTGGATAAACTAGTCACATGGCTAGGTGGATAGATGAGGTCAGGGAGACAGGGGACCCTGCTGCTCCACATATAGATTTTAAATTTCTGCTTCCCTGATTCTTCCCCCTAATTTCTGCCATACCTGACATTTCTAAGTCCTGTATCTTTCTAGAATTTTTTCAGGGCTACTTGGTTAACTTTTCATTGGTACCACTTTCTGTAGGCACTTATGTCATAACATTCTCTACTCTCCTAAATCAATATCCATTCCTCCAACAATTTCCCACCTTTAAAACATTTATGGGGGGAGAGCACTTGTCTGGCATGTGTGAGGCACTGGGTTCCTTTCTCAGCACCACATACAAATAAGTAAAATAAAGGTCCATTGACAATTAAAAAAAATAAATAAATAAACATTTATGAACAATTCTCATGTACAGAAATCTCCTTTCTAAGCTGGGCGTCATGGTGCAAGCCTGTAATCCCAGTGGTTTGGGAGGCTAAGGCAGGAGGATCACAAATTCAAATTCAAACCCAGCCTCAGCAATGGCAGGGTGCTAAGTGACTCAGTGAGACCCTGTCTCTAAATAAAATACAAAATAGGGCTGGGAATGTGGCTCAGTGGTCGAGCGCCCCTGAGTTCAATACCTGGTACCAAAAAAAAAAAAAAAAAGTCTCCTTTCTCTTAGTCTGTATGGACTTGTAATACCCTCCACACACAATGTTTATATTTGCATTGTTTTAATTCCTTTAATTGGCTGCAGGAGGAAGATATTTACATGAGGTTAATTTACTATGTTAAACCAAAAGCCAAACTGTGCAAGGGTTTATAAAATGTAGTTTTCTAATTCATAGAGGGATAGGGAGTGGGAGAATGGGAGGAATAGACGAACTCTAGATAGGGCAGAGGGGTTGGAGGGGAAGGGAGGGGCCAGGGGATTAATATTGGTGGAATGTGATGATCATTATTATCCAAAGTACAGGTATGAAGACAAAAATTGGTGTGAATATACTGTGTATACAACCAGAGATATGAAAAATTGTGCTCTATATGTATAATAAGAATTGTAATGCATTCTGCTGTCATATATAAAAAGATGTTAAGATAAATTAAATAACTGAACAGATAAAAATGTTGCTTCTGAATGGAACCATTCAATATTGTAATGCTGTCTGAAAGTATATGAGTTTAATGCAAGTAAACAAAGATAGAATTTAAACATCTGAAATGCAGAAAGGTTTGTAATCCTTAGATATGCTAAGATTTTATCAAGAGAATGAAAGTGTGAGAATAACCATGGGGTATTTGGAAATAAAGATTAATATGGAGAATACCCCTAAGCAGAAAAAAAAGATGTAGTTTTCATCTCATTTTAAACAGGCCTTAAAATCCTCTAAATAAAAATAACATTATACTGGATAGATGACATATTGTAAGTACCAAAGTTTAAAGACAAAACTTGAATATTAACATAAATTAAAATGTGTTTCACACTTCTTCATACTGATCATGATAAATGAATAAATAAATGAATCAATGAATAAAAGGAAAGACACTCTAATGGATATTCTCAATTTACCACGCTAACTCTACTCTCTACACTTCTCTACCCTGTTCTGGGCCCTTGGAAATAGGCTTTGCTAGACTACATCATCCAGGGTCCTTTGTCCTATGGCTTCTAGTTAAATTTTACTGTGAGAGATATCAGTGGGGGAAAGGGATGAACTGGAGAGATAAATTCAGGAGATGAGAGGAAAGAGAAATCTGAGTATTTATTTCTCCAGTTCCCTCTCTGCTGGATCACATTTAGTAGTGGCTCTGTTCTTTTGTTTTATGAAACACTATTTGTTGGGTTGTCTCTCTCTGACAGTCACGACTTTTACCAGATTTTGGTACCCAGTGATCTCCTTCCCACTTGAGGCCTAGGAACAGTAATGGCTTCTTCCTCCTACTGATTCATGTCTTGTTGGTGCTTTTAACCCTGTACATACCTTTTATTACACATTTTGCACATTTTGAATGTTCCATTTCCTGCCAGGACCCTGGTTGATAAAAAATGCTATAGCAGAACTTTCATATTATTATTCATGTATTTTTGGACAAAGTGCTTCACTTTATGGAATCAGCTGCATATGAAAAGTATTGAGGTGGCAATGAGTAGTCTGATATCTAATCTGAGAATCCCTTCCAGTGTTGACATCATCTGTAGTTCTATATGATCAGCAGTGATCAGTAGCCAGTTCTAACTTTACTTTTGTTGTTTAGACTCTGTTGTAGATAATTTGAGTGGTGGCTGATCAGGAAACAATTTCTTTCTGCCTTGGGGAGACAGTTTTGATGGAGAGAAAAGCATAGACTTTGGAGTCAGAACAGGGTTCAAATTCAGGCTCAGCTACTTTTCATGTGACCTTGATTACATTACTCAAACCTTCTATTTTACATTCTTCATCTTAAGATGAGGGTATGTGACAGACACTATTAGTAACCTATCTATTAGATATTTCCTACTTTGTGAAAAAACATTGATTTCATTTAGATATGGAGATTACATTTAGTTGGATATTTTAATAGTTACGGCTTGTGGTACATATTACTGGTGTTTACTAACATCTGGTTCTCTCCTTCTGGGACTTTGAAAGACTAACTTCCAAACTTCTTGTAGTGGGTGGGGCCATGGATTAAGTCTGGCTACTAGGCTGTAAGGACAAATGACTTGTGTCACTTCTGGGATGAAATAAAGAAGAGCCAAGATGTAAGCTCCATGTGCTCCCTTACCTTTGACAGGGTAACTAACAGCAATCTCCGTGGTGGAGTCTCCATCAATTGTGAGTCCCTAAATGACTATATGAAACATAGACTCCCATCAACCTACATAAACATGTGGTAAGCCAATTGGGATATAAGGTTAATTTGTCAGCTAATTCAGAGCTGAGAGTGTCCCTACATGTATAAAAGAATATCCTTCTGGCAGGGTTCTATAATCAGACTTTGTAGATTTTATTCCTAGCTCTGTTATTTATGACATTACATGACCTTGGTAACCTTCTTTTGCCTTGGTTTCCTCATCTTGGGCATAGGGTTAATAATAGCTCCTCCCTATTGGAGTCAAAGTAAGAACTGAAGAAATAATATACAGGAATCACTTAGAACAAGGCCTGACATATACCAACTGCTATGTAGTGTTTTTTGTCAGGTAGAGTAACCAATATGGGGTCTGGCTCTCACACTGCTTTATTCATTTGGTGATATTGTAAGAGTTGGAATGATCCATGTCAAGTATTGGGCATGTATGATGAGGTCATTTTTATTTGGTACATATATTTTTAAAGCAATTTACTTATTTATTTATTTTAATATATTTATTTTATTTATTTTCATGTGGTGCTGAGGATCAAACCCAGGACCTCACACTAGTGCTAGGCAAGCTCTCTACCACTGAGCCATAACCCCAGCCCTGGTACATATATTTTTTACTTAATTATGGATATCCTTAGACTGATAAAAGCATTGCCTTTTCAGACTTCCCTAACAATATCGGAGGCTGTTAAATTGTGTGGATTTTCAAGGATATTTCTGAATACAAAGTAAAGACACTGAAATGGCACCAAAAACTTCATTAAGCTGGGAAGGTGCTAATCAGAAATGGTGATGCACATAAGTTTGAAAACAAAGCAACCCACATAGAAGCTATACTTGTAACAATAGTAATAAAGATGTGATTGTATTTTTTGTTTACAGCCCTTAAACACTGTCTTTCCTGCTCTTTATTTCACATGAGGAAACTAGGCTCAGAGAAGGGAAGGGGCTTGTTTAAGATAACAATAAATTAATAGAAAAATTACAGTCCACATTTCTTTTTTTTTAAATTTTCATAAAGATTTATTAACTACTGAATGATTTTTTTTAAATACAGAAATAAAATATCCCATATAAAAGTAATGTTATAAATGTAACAGGAAAGAAAAGTATTTTAAGGATCATTAAAGTAGCAATGGACAGAATTAAACATTACTCTGATGTTGTATGTTCTTATTTGAATTTTGAAATTATAAATTTAAAAATCTACTAGATGAGCTTTTGAATAGTGAAGCTATAAGGGATGTGATGAGAATATTTCTGCATTTTCACAATTGTGGCATTGGCTACATTTAATAATCCACTGCAATTATTTATTATTGAAGGTAAATTATGTATTTTTGTCAAAGGTTATTTTACTTTTATTCAAGTGAAATAAGTCAATCTGAAAAAACCAAAGGCCATATGTTTTCTCTGATATGCAGATGCTAATTCTCAATAAGGTGGGGGCACTAGGGAAGAATATATTTACTTTAGGTAAAGAGGAGAGGGGGAGGGGTGGGGAAGGGGTATGGGGGTAGGAAGGATAGTAGAATGAATGTGACATTATTACCGTATGTACATATATGACAGCATGATCAATGTGATTCTACAACATGTACAACCAGAAAAATGAGAAAATACCCCATTTATGTATATCAAAGTACATAAATGCAATTCTACTGTCATATATAACTAATTAAAACAAATTTTAAAAATTAAAAATATAGAATTATGCTATATAGATCTTTTTCTAGAAATTAAAAAAGCAAAATAAACTTTAGCAAAAATATAGTCCATGTCTCTTTTTTACATATATACTTTTTAGTTGTAGCTAGACAAAATACTTTTATTTTATTTATTTATTTTTATGTGGTGCTGAGGATTGAACCCAGGGCCTTGCACATGCTAGGCGAGCACTCTACTACTGAGCCACAACTCCAGCCCCCAGTTCATGGTTTTTGACTCCACATTTACTGTCTCTTTATTTGTATAAAGATGCATTTATTTCTATATAGATGCATTTTTCATCTGTAAGAAGTACATTGTTGCCTTCCACTACTTGAATAAGAAGAAAATTGATTTCTTGTTTACAAACTCTTAATGGCTTAGTGGAAATTCAAGGTTATGGAAGGAACCAGAAAATCCAGGTGATCAGTGTAAGGTGGCAAAAGTTGGGCTTGATGCATTAACATTGGTGCCATTTGGAAACCATCACTGAACAACCAAAGCCCTGGACTTGATGAAAAAACTAAAATAATCTGCTTCTATGCACTGTCCTTTTATAGCTCACCATCTATTTGTGCTGGTTACCTCAAGTCTTGAATCCATCAAAAGATATTTGATTTTCCTTTGTCTATTCATTGGCTACAAGGGTGTCCTGTCCATTCCACATTTTGTGTGGGCTACCCAGAATTGCTACCAATTTTGCTTTTTAGCCAGAAATGAAAAAGGCCTGCCAGTGCATTTCCTTTGTGTGAGTTTCCTTGGACACAAACACAGGAGCAGAGTTTCTATGTAGCAGCTGGTCTCCCCATTTTGGATTTTGCTGAGGCAGGTAGTTGAACTTTTTAAGGAAGTCTGGGTTTTCTCTGTCTCGGGAAATTGCTGATAACATCAGAGCCATAAGGAGGTGAATAAAATGGAAAAGAAAATTCATACGGGTCATGCTAAGATTTAGATTTCCAACTCCACCCAATTCTTCCCCAGCTCTCCTTTCAGCTGCTACTTGCTTCCCAGGAAACAGAAAACAATAGGCTACTGATTGAATTTAGGTCTAAACATCAGGCAATTAAAGGTGAGGAAAGTAAGACATAGTGGCATTTAGAATACAAGTCCATGTATTAAAGGACATAATCTGTGTCCCCCATACTTTACATTATGGTCCTGGTTCTGAAGCCAAACTTGGAAGCCCATAGATTTTGGTAATTGTTCATTTGTTCAGTTTCTATCTGGCCTTTTTGGAGTTAATTTCTTCCAAGAAAGTGTAAAGGTCTTACAGTGAAGAGAAGGAAAAGCATATCAATTTAAATTAGACTGGGTCCTTATCATGAAATCTGGAAAAATCTGAGATCTTAGGATAAAGGGACAGCCACTGGACAGCTGGAATTTATGGTAGGGAGAATAGTATAAAGATTTGGTTGTTTCTTTCTGACTCCCTCCAGGAGCACTTAAGTGAAGTGCTTTCTCTGTCAAGGTTCCCAGAGTATGTTCCATATTATTTAGAAAATCCTACTAATATATCTGAAGTTGTCTCACATATAACAACTGACACTTGTGTATCATCTTTTTCTTTCTTTGATACCTCTTTGTTCTATCTTTGTAGCATTCATTTCTTCAGTCAGAAAATTTGAACTCAAAATCAACTATGTGCCAGACTGGTACTGTTGGTGAAAGGGTGACTAAGGCAGTGTTCCACTTGCTTATTGTTCTTTAATAAACTAACCTCAAAACTTAGTGGCTCAATGCAACAACCATTTTACTCTATCCAATTATTCAAGCAGGGCTCTGCTGGGTGATTCATTTGATCACTTGGGAGTGTTCAGCTGGTTGATGGGCTGGCCTGGAGTGTCTTTCACAGGACCCCTCATGTGTCTGGTGCTTTGGCAGGAAGGCTAGGCTCAGTTGTTCCTGTCAACCAGGATACCTACATGTGACTTCACTAGCTTGGTAGTCTCAAGATGGTTAGAGTTTTTTAAAATATATTTTTATTTGAATTGACACTTAGTAATTGTATATGTACTTGAGGTACAGTGTGACATTTCAATGCAAGTTTATAATGTATAATAAATGTATTAAGGTAATTGGCATATCTATCACTTCATATTTTTCTTTGTATTGACAATATTCAAAAGGATGTTTGATCTTCTTGTATAGCACCTCAGAGCTCTAAGAACTAGTGTTCCAGAGACTCAGGTGGATGATTACTAGGAATTTATGACCTAGCCTCTGAAATCCCAGAAAGTCACTCCCACTGCATTCTCCTAGTCAAGCAAGTCACTGAGAGCTAACCCAGATTCAAGAGTAGGGAAGTTAGATGATACCTCCCAATGAAAGAATCAGAAAGGACTTAGTGGATAATTTTAACCTATCATAGACACCAGAGCTGCTATCTTCAAGAGATTATATGTCAGTGAAGCAAGAAGCAGGCTGGTTAACAAATAAGCCAGAGGTCCACGCCACCTTGAATAAATGACTAGAAGTCCTAGTAGGTAGTATAGTGAGTGACTTTATGACTAAGCCAGAGAGGTTCTAGGGTTTTTCCCTGTGCTCTCCTTTCCTGGAAGGTTTCTGCGACACCCCTATCTCCTGCTCAGAATTCCATGTTAAAACAGAAATTAGCCAACTTTTCTGGCAAACACATGCACAGGGCTGAGTGCACAGCCTTCTGTCTGTACACAGCTGCCTCCATTTTTCTGATTGGTTAACATCTAATTGTCTGACTGATCTGAGAGGTTGCTAAGTGATTACTAATTACTTCAGTAAGTTCAGTCAGAACTAGCAATTGGTATTGCTGTTCCATCTGCTGGGACTCTTCTCCCCTTCTTCATTTTTACTAATTCCTACTTATTTTTTTTTAATTCAGTGTGAGGAATTCCTTCTTATTGGCTGCCTTTATCCCAGTTGGATTTAGATGTCTTCCTCTGAATCCCTTTGTCCTCTCTTATACCAGCTAATCTCTATCATTCCTACATTTTATTTTTTTATTATATTCCTTGATTTACTTGACTTTCCAATTGCCTACCCCAAGAGATATATTATTAATCAAACAGATATGTCTGGAATGGGTATGTCACCTATATACCTGGTCCTCTCTGAGGGAGCTAAAGATATTGGTGAGCACATGCACAGGGTATACTGCACAATCTTCTGTCTGCACACAGCTGCCTCTATCTTTCTAATTGGATAAAATCTAATTGTCTGGCTGAACTGAAAATCTGGGGTGAATCAAACCATTACAGTGGGTCTCTACACATGTGGATCTCCCAGGTGAATGCAGATACTGAATCATTACACATTTGTTGAGTGTTCCAAAAAAAAATGCTTGAATCTGAGTCACACTGGTAGTGATGGGGACTGTGTCATCTTTCCTGTTGTTTCTAGGCTGAATGACATATAATACCACCTCAATGTTTAAATGCATGAGTAAATGTTGGTAGTACATTCATTGAGTGTGTGGATAGTTATATCAGCAGAATGCCATTTCTCTCATTACTAGTCTCCCTAAGAGACTTTTATTAAGGCTGTTATTAAGAAATAGTGGGGGAAGAGCCAGCATTTGGACCCAGTATACCCGCTTTGCTGCCAGCTAGATTGTGCTAGACTCTGCTCATCTCTGAATCAGTCTTATGTCTGGCTGAGAGCTGCCAGATGGTGCCCTTCAGATCAAGGTTTTTTCCCTGCTAACCTTTGACTTCAGTTATCATTATCCTGTTTATGGGTTAACCACATTTCTTACTGTCCATTATGTGTGATCCTTTAGAATAATTTGTGGCAGCATCTGACTGAGGCTTTTGTGAGCTAGACCTATCTTGGATAGACACACCTTTCCTCTATCATGTTCTAATTGGTAGCTACATTGATTCTCCTGGTAGGCTTTCCTTCTAGTATTGGCTTTCCTTAAATATGATTTCTAGATCCCAGGTCCTTAAAACCAAAAATAAATAAATAAATTGGTAGTGTAGTCTTTGAACTTAGATGCAATTGACATTGAAAGTATTATTCTACTTGTTAGGTATATACCTTTAAGCCTAATTTTATCATCTGTGAAATGAGGATAATAATTATGACCCTGTAGTGTTATTTTAAGTGTAGTTCCTACCATTTAATTGCTGGAAAAATAGAGTTTCCTCCCATATTTCATCGCAGTCTACCAACTTTTGTATTCAAAGCAAAAAGTATTGATTCATTTATCTTTAGTATATTACTTACTTTAGAGTGTTTTCCTAGGTAGGGATGTTAGTTTGCTTTCAGAGATGATTTTGACCACAACATTATCAGAGTTTCTGGACTCTGATCACCTGGCTACCCTGGCTCCTTCACTTGGGGAATCTAGGCACCATGGCTTTGTTACAATTTTTTCACTACAATACTATCTTCTCCTTCAAAACTTAGCTTGGTGCCTGGATAGAAGGAAAATGCAAGGGAATGAGGTAATATTTCAGAGGGGAGACTTTTAGCAAAAGTCATACTTCATAGCCCTCAGCAGTGCTATAAAGGTACTTTCCATCACATTCCTCCAGATGCTACATCCATTCACCACCCTTATTCCTGGTTCTTTGATCTAGAGGTTAAAGTAGTATATTTGGGCATCACATTATATGATTTCATTCTTCAGACTTTCATAGCATTTAAGCATTTATTATCTATAAATTTCTTTATTTTGTATCATTTTGTTATTCTGTCTGTACGTTTCATGTGTGATTCAAGTTTGCCAGTCATAAATCACTCAAAATGAGATTGAGTTCTTTAATGGCTGAAGTTATGAATGTATAGCCCAATGTATGGATACAGGCTGAGGATCACTACTTTAGGGAGAAAAATGAAAATAGAAGTCAATGAAGAAAACTCAGGAGAATAAGAGAAGTATAATAAAATGTAGCAAAATGGAATAGTAGAGAGCTCCAGTGAGGAGAGTTTATTTAGGAAGGGTAGATGAACAGATTTTTGGCTGCAGGATAATTTGGAGAGCTTTGAGTGCATTCCATACACAGGGTCAGCAGAGTAGTGATGCTGGAATCAGGCTGTGTTCTCATCAGTGCCAAGAAGAGCAGGAACAGGTCTCCATGATCCAGACCCTTAAATTTTTAATGGGTAGAAACCACAATCCTGGGACACTCTTAAAAAGATTGTTTCAATATGTAGTGTCAGATACTCTGCATTTTAACAGCACAGGTGATTGTGATGCTGGCAGGCTCAAAAGAAACACTGGGGTCTCCTATTCATAAAGTTGTCCAAGGTTGTATTAGTAGTTTGGCAGCTCTGTGATGTTTTTGTAGTGATCTAAAGTCCCCAAATCCCAAAATTAGAAAGCTGAAGGGGCAATTAGAGGGACAATATACCAGTGGTACTCAAGGGGGGGAACTACTGGCAGTTTGGGTGAGATCATTTTTTTGTTGTTGTTGTAGGAGATTGATTTTGCTGTGCAACAAAAGATGTGGAGTGTCCATGGTTCCCAGAAACTAGATTCTAACAGCATTCCTCAGTCATTCGAATCACCAACAAAATCCCCACTCCATATACTTCCTAATGGAGCAATACCATCCCTTTGAGAATCACTGCCAGTGTAACCTCTTTGTTTTTTGTGGGAGGGAAATACGTCCCGAGGTAAGGAAAGGAGTTCTCTAAAGTCTCACAGTGGGCTCTCTTGAAGTGATATATTCTCAAGTCAGATCTCCTCCATCCTATATTTCTGTAAATGAGTTTGGGAATATAAATGTAGGTTTGTCTCCCTAGTTTGATGGTCAGCTTTATTAGAAAAGAGAGAGACCATCTTACTAGGACCCTATTGTCTCTGATAACATCAAGTACAGTTCTGGCTATGCAATAGGAATCTCCTAGAGACTGAACTGAATTGAACCATAAAGTTTACCCTGTGTGGCTCCTTGAAGATGAACAGGATTTAGAACCCCTCATAATCTGTGAACCATTCACATGTATCTGGATTTTTAGAAGACTATCCACGTTGAGGAGAAAAAATAGCTCATTAGCATATTATTGATACATGAAGAATATTCTTCTGGACAGAAGCCAGGAATCTCTGTGGTGAGCCGCTTCTGCAGATTATGGTCGCCATTACAAGATGGCGCTGGCTCCGCTGTGGTCTGTGACAAACAACTCCTTATTTGGGAGAGTTGGCGCATGGTTTTTCAACACCCTATGAGAAAGTTCCACGTGGCAGCTTCGCATTGGGGCTTGAGATGCTTTATTAAGGCTGGGAGGGGCATCCGGGGGGATTAGAAGAAGAAATATCAAGGGCCTGAATAAACTGCTGAAAGAAGATTCCTGAGTTGCGTCTTCCTTGCGGGCAAGGGGTCGCGACAAGTGGTGCCGAGACCCAGGAACCAGAACTTTCAGTAGTCAGTGGTGGTGCACCGGTTAGTCCCAGGTAAGTGGGATCCGCGATCAAAGCGGGGATTAGTCCCAGGTAAGTGGGATCTGCGATCAAAGCGGGGCAGCTCCTCTGTAAAGCAAGAGAGAGCGTTACATTTTATTGCAGCTGCACTGTGTACTTTCACTTTTGTTTTTTGTGCGTCTTTTGTTGTGTCATGGGTGCTGCATCTTCAAGTCCGCTTCTCCTGGCCCTAGATGGCCTGTTACGTTCCAAGGGCCTAGAAGTGAAACATAGTACTTTACAGAGATTTTTACAGAAGACAGATATTACTGCACCGTGGTTTGCGTTTTCGGGCAGCCTTACTGTACCTAGCTGGGATAAGTTAGGCAAAGATCTTGACTTTGCTTCTGAGCAGGGCATATTAGAGGGTGGGGTGATACCCCTTTGGAAGATGGTCCGTAGTTGCCTCACAGATGGCAGATGTCAGGAAGCACTTACTAAAGGACAGGAAGTTCTAGAGCAATTACATGAGGAAAAATTGGAGACGGCAGGAAGTGAGGTATTTCAGGAGGATGGGAGTGTGCGGAGCGTGAAACAGGGGAGGAGACGATTGTATCCAGATCTCAGTACGCTGCGCACACCCCCATACGAAAGTGGGTCAGAGGAAGAGGAGGATGAGGAGGAAGAGCTCGGGAGGCTGTCTCGTCAGCTAGGGAGTTTAGCTATAGGAGAAGGGAACAAAAATAAACAAGGGCTCAAGAAAAATGATCCTCCGGATCCACCGCCGTACGGTGGGGGTGTTTCGGGGAGAGCTTTCCATGCCCAAACATGGAGGGCTGTTAACGCTGAGATGGGTCTTGCTTATCCAGTTTTCCAGGATGACAATAGGGGAAGATTCCATGAGCCCTTAGATTTCAAAATTGTGAAGACCCTGGCGGAGTCTGTGCGTACTTATGGGGTGGATGCCGCCTTCACACTAGCTCAGGTAGAAGAATTGGCTGACTTGGTGCTTTTGGGTTGTGTTGACCAGCGTGCACATTTATGCATAACCTCTGTCAGATTTAATGATTCCAGGAATGCTTCCCGCATCATTGGTGAATATTTGGCCAGAAATTGGTCCATGGAAGCGGAAGACATGATCCAGTCTCAACTAACCCAGATAGCTGTCTTGAATAGTACCCGTGTTGATCCCGTGACTTTGGGTCAATTCACTGATTGGATATCTTCTGCCTTTTCCTTTTTTAAAGAGTGGGTGGGGGTAGGCATTTTTGGTGCAATGTGTTGCTTCGGTATGTTTCTCTGCTTGTGGTTTCTCTGTCACCTCAAGGCCCGCAGTGCTCACGATAAGGCTATGATCATCCAAGCTCTTGCAGCTTTAGAAAATGGCAATTCACCTCAAGTCTGGCTTGCGCATCTTAAACAGTAAATCTTTGACATGGTCGTTGCACCCCAAGTTATTATAACATTGCACTGGGATCGGCATGTCTTTCCTCGTTATTCTCTTAGTGTTGGAAAGCCCTTGCACTCTGCCGGTCTTGTTGCCATTGCACGCAGATGGGTTTCCACACTAGTGCTTCTCTATCGCTTTAAAGTCCGTGCCTTTCTTTCAGGGTGTTGCCAACTTGTTTGTTGTTATAAACAGCCACAGTTCAGCCTCAGCTACCCCCCTTCGTCCACCATCGTCACGATACAGGATGCGAGGCAAGGCACTGCACTTGAGTGATCCTTGAAGTGGACCTCAAGGAGAGCATGTCCTATTGCATGCAGGTTTGATGTCCACGCCCCTCTCCACGAAAAAAGGCGTCAGCTGATATGGCCTCAGATCTGGGGAAGGGCCCTCCTTAGGACTGAGCCATACTATGCAGCCACTTCTGCACAGTGGGATAGGACCTCTACTCTCGCCTGTATTGTTTTCAGAAAACAGAAAGGGGGAACTGTGGTGAGCCGCTTCTGCAGATTATGGTCGCCATTACAAGATGGCGCTGGCTCCGCTGTGGTCTGTGACAAACAACTCCTTATTTGGGAGAGTTGGCGCATGGTTTTTCAACACCCTATGAGAAAGTTCCACGTGGCAGCTTCGCATTGGGGCTTGAGATGCTTTATTAAGGCTGGGAGGGGCATCCGAGGGAAGAAGAAGAAATATCAAGGGCCTGAATAAACTGCTGAAAGAAGATTCCTGAGTTGCGTCTTCCTTGCGGGCAAGGGGTCGCGACAATCTCTAGTGAGACTACTCCTCACTACAGTATACATGCCAGGAGGGCAGCTAATTTTGCCTTTGGTAGACACTCAATAAATATTTATGGATGAAAGAATGGCCCATTATATAAACAAACGGTTGTTTAGTTTCTTTGGACAAGGGTAAAAGAAGCAAAGATTTACAAAGATTTTATCCCCTTAGAGAAAAATAACTAGTAAATATGAGTTAAAGGGGAATACCCTGTAAATAATAATTCTTTTTAAAACTCAAAGGCTTCCCTAATCTACTAAGGAAATAATAGATAACTTTTAAAACTTGCAGTGACAGATTCTAATGGCTAAAATCCTAAGAGAGTCTGTTGGTACTGTTGCTAAGTGCACTGTACTTTCTTGTATCTTGTTCAACCCTGTTGAGAATGCCATGGAGGGCTGATGCTGTAGCTTAGTGGAAGAACATTTGCCCATCATGTGTGAAGCATTGGGTTCAATTCTTTGCACCATATAAAAATAAACAAATAGAATAAAGGCATTCTGTTCATATATAACTACATTTTTTAAAAAATGATATAGAGAGAACATGGATGGCCTGTGACAAAGTTTACAGGTAGCCAACTGAAAGTCTCAACTCACAGAATAATTGGCTCTCATTCACCAATAGGAGATCTAAATTAAAATGATAAAATATAACAGAAAAAGGAAAGTGTATGTATGTGTGTGTGTGTGTGTGTGTGTGTGTATTAACTGTCACTAAGATGGGTTGAATCCTTATCTAGGGTATAAGTATCCATCATTATTTAAACATCTATTTTTCCATAGACATTTAGATATTTTTATCTGAGCTTTTAGAGGAACACATATTTAATGTGCACTAAAGAACAGTCCCTCTGCCAGAAAAACCTATGTATTCCAGGCTTACCTTCTGCTCAGGCAGGCATTCTCAATTATACCTGTAGGTATACAGGTCAGGGTTGCTCAGGGTTAATTTGCAGTAATGGAGGAAGGGAACCAATACAAGTACTTGGTATTTGAGCAGCACTGCTCTCAGGGTCAGGGTCAAGGTGAAGGGCCTTGCCTTGATTTCTGGCCTACCTTGTTTGCTTAGGTCAGGAAAGCCTTGCTGTTTGTCTGGCCTTTGAGTATCTAGTGCTGCCCTTTCGACAATTTTACTATTTGACTTGTCTTCTTTTGATATGTTCTTTTTGAGTTAAGTAAGATCCACATGATAAAAATGCAGATAAAACAAACTTTAGTCAGTAAGCCATAAGCCACTCTCTCTTAGTTTGTCCTGAGCCCCCTAGTGTCCTCCAGAAGAGGCAACTGCTATGTCCACTTTTGTATGGATCTTTTCAGACTGATTTCAGACTGATTCATGGATGTAGTTATTGGTGGGGTTTTCAGGCATGATCTTGTGGCCTCCTATCTGGCTCGGCCCACTTGTTTGTTATTTTGCTTATCCTCAGCTTCTACAGTAGTTCATTATTCTGGAGATAACCCTCTCTTCTACCATGTTTTGGCTTTACCATTTTCTACTTTTTACCTGTTCTCAACCTCCCTCCCTAACCTGGCAAGAACATAATTTGGGACAGGAAGAAGTAGAAGTAATCATTTAGAAAGAGAAAAGCTTTTCTAGTTTCTATTTTTATTCTGTATTTTCTAGCCCTGCAAAATTATATTATGCCTGCTCATCTGCTACTGACTCACTGTATTCCACAAGCAAGCCATTTGCATTTTTCTTCATAACAACGTCTTTCTCCACAGGATGCTCTGGCAACTAATGCTGTAAGATTCTTAGAAAAAGTCATAATAATAAAGCCTCTCCATTCTAAACATCTAAAAATTGAATTGAGACCAAAGCATAAAGAAGTATTATTAAAGAAGCTAAACAGTTTACAAACTCAGCAATGACATATTGAAGATTAAACCCTGTATTTTGAATTCATTTAAGGCATTTGCATTATATTGTTTCAAGACATGGCCACATACATATTTAACCTGTGTCACTACAGAATACGATATGTTGAGGTATTTAGAAAATCTGTGTGATATTTGGGAAGGTGAGAAAAGAGAGTAGGGGAGGAAATTAACCTATAGAATTTTAGAGTGGGAAGGAACCTCAAGGATAAGCTAGCATAGGCTAAGTGTCTTTGTCTCCCTACCAAGTGGTTGTTTAGCCTCTGTTTTGAATACTTTGAATACTGACAATAGTGCTCATTTTCTCAAGGCACCTATTCCACCTTCAGGCTGCCCTATTGGAAAGCTCTTCTTTTGGTTGTATCTAAATCCATCAATTTTCTACTAATTGATCCTGGATTAAACTCCTTTGGGCCACATAGTTCACATCAAATCCTTTACAATGTGAATTTTTTTCAAAATATTTAAAAGAAGTTCTCATATACTGCCATATCTTCTCCTGCCTGGAGTAAGTATTTTAAGTTCCCCCAGTGGTCATCAAATAACATTGTTTCCCACTCATAAATATTCTGTGAGGGCACAACAAGCTTCCTATTGAGTAAAATGTTTCAGTTTCTTCTTTTGTGTTTTGCTTTGGTCTGGGTAAGTTCAGTGAGGTGTATTGATGGGACCTCAGACGAAAAGCAACTTGATCATGAATCAAATATGGAAGCATTTTAGAATGAGATCATAAAGGCCAGTTAAATAACATAATTTCAGAATCATAAGGCTTTACTTAGGCTGATAGTGATATCCAGGGGCATGCACATCAGAAAACTAGAGATGACCCTCACCATGATCTACAGAATGATAATGTTAGGAAACTGTAGATTCTGGTGGCAAGAAAGGCCTTTAGATATCAGCTAATCCAAGTCCACCATTTTATAGATGGATGTACTGGGATGTGAAAAGGCAAGGGACATACCCAATGTCCCACAACTAATAAGTGATTGAGAAAAGACTAATCCATGTCTTTTGATTCCCAATTCAGTGTTGTTCTACATGTTTTTTCCTTAATTGGGACACAAGCAAGAGCCAGCTAATAAAGGATATCATTTTATCACCTTCCCTCATGGGTAACAAATTATATTGCACTGTGAAATGTATTTGAAAAGTTGTAAAATTATATGAGAAGGTTCTTAAAAATCTTGAATTGATTTTCTAGAGCACCCCTACCACAGTTACCAAAAGTTCATGTCTTTTTGAGTTTGAATTGATATAAATATCAGAGAGGATAAGTCCCCATTATTACAAGAAATTTCTATACTGTGTGTCTTAAATACATGGATTCAACATGAGAATGCATATAAACTCTTTAGAAATTAGAATGGAAGTATTGGTCAATAATACATAGCATTATGTTATCCAACACTGATATCATATAATCTTATTATTGCAAAATTAGTCTAAATAGAAACTTAGAATGGTTGAATTCCTCCTGACATGCACAATGTATGTGGTTTTTCAAGTGTTGGAAATTGGGAGTGTTGCTAGGATTTCGGGGTATCAGAGACATGGTCTACACTCTGTAGGCACTCAGTAGAAACTTTTTATTTAAAAAAACATAGACAGTGTCAATCCATAGTTTTCATATTTATTTATTCTGCCAATGTTGCAATAGTGGGCCTACCATAAGTCTAAGCCCCTATCAAACTGAGGGTTTTCAACTGGAGACTATACTGACTGAGATGAGCCACTGGCTGTGTGAAGATGACCCAAGCTTAGTTCTGTCTCTGACAAGGACTTTCAGAACCATGTGAAGACTCAGCAGTGTGACCAAATGAAAATTTCCAAGTTTAAAGGGAGGGTCACTTGTCATAGTTGTGTCTGCCAGTTCAGACTGCATGTACCACAGTGCATAAACAATACAATCATTTTACTAGAATGTGGTGCATGTTAGTTATTCAGGGATCTATCATACCCCCCCAAATCAGACAAACCAGGAATCATTTTAAAAATGTGTTTCTGTTAGTGATTGTGCTATAGTCCAATCTCATAACTTCTTTTCACAGAAGTGTCTTTTACCAATTTGTATATAGATGAGTGGAATACCTCAGTAGGTGTGTATGAATGGTTTTTTGAAAAGTCCATTTAAACTCAGACATAGATCTTATTTTCCAGAAAACATGTATCCATAAAGCATTGCAAATTTGAAGAGATAAAATTAACATTTGAGAGAAAGGATCATAGAAAACCCACTAAATGCCCTTTAAAAAATGGGCCTACCTCTACCTTCCAATCCTATAAGATAGCATGCCATTACAAATCCATGCCATAATTTACACTGTATTGATTTTATTGTCACAACTTTGGAAATACTCTGTCGTGTATATTTATGATAGCCTATAAATGTTCAGAATAACATTTAGAGACCAAGTCACTATTCAGAGTCAAGGAAATAGAGGGCTGTGTATAGAGGTTAGAGCCCATTAATGGACCCAGTGTGTAGACCTAAGATATCTGCCTAAACCTCTCATGAAAAATTGGGTAAACTAAGCACTTAAATAATAGGAGTTCAAAATGGAAATTCAAAAATGGAAAGCTCTGCAGTCCAAAGTGATGACTCCATTTAAAAACCCTCATCATTTCCTGTTTAGGAATGCTCAAATGATAGGGTTATAAAAGGAATTGACACTCAAGTATCCAGCGTACTAGGCATCAGGATTCTCTGGCTGAGCAGATGACAGCTTTGGCATATTAGCACATTCTGAACACATAACTCCCATTTGTAAATCTGGACTTACTCACATCATCTAGTTAATACCTTGGAACTCTGGGCTCCAGTAGTATTGGTGCCAGATTGGGAGTCAGTATATTGTATAACTTAGAATAGTTATGGGGCTTTGCTCACGAGAATGGGTGGAAGAGAATATGACTGTTTTGCTCCCACTTTCCTCATCCTGCATTAAAAACAAAGCACAAAGTTGGCTAGAATCAGAGTTAGCATTGCCCACAGCTGCTGAACTCTGATTTAACCAGATGCCATAACTATAGCAACAGGGAAATATTGGAATTTCGAGATTAACATGCTACTGAAATTTGCTAAATATAGCACACTTTGTGGTGGGGTGCATATTGTAGGTATTTCCTTTATTTTTCAAATGGCAAAATCAGTCAGTCTTTGGAAGAAAGTTTATTTATTATATATGGTATCTGCTGAAGTCTCCCTATCTTCTGGATCTATATCTATAAATGTGTGTTTTGAAACCAAATGAGATAAATCAGCTAGATTGTCCAAGGCATGAATGAAAATTGGGTTGTCATAAAGCCATCTTCAGATTTGTGTGGGTGTTGGAATATTCATCTTTGGAGTTTAGTGGAAAGAACCTGAAGCTTGGAGTCAGAAATCCCAGCCTCTGTGATTAAATCATTATGTAATCTTAGGCAGGTCCCAGATTTTCCTTTCTTGATGCTGGGGTTTGAATTCTTCAGATTTACTGTTCTTAAATTCAGAACTAGCTAGAGTTAGTTTTCCCTCCTACTATGTGATTCTGGAGGGTATTTATTGGCACCCTGTGGAATAAGAAAGAGAAATCCTATCCCAGAACCTTTGTATCAGAGTAGCAGTTGACATGTCAAAAATACTAGTGTTTCCTTATATAGGATTTCCACTGGTTAGGGAAGTGATCTCTGTATTCCACAAGCCCTATACTGGGCCATTGACTTCATGCTGCCTAGGTCCTCCTTTTCCCATAGCTGGGCCCCAATTAAGTTCAGCTCCCCATTCCATCACACCCAGTAAGGCTCTGAGCCTTATCCTGTCTGTAGTCAAGAAATATTTAAAGGCTAAAAGGTCATAGGGGGTGTCATCCATGCAGCATAGCTGTAAGTTCTTCTTAGACTCTTTGCCTCGGTCCTAATTATTCTTGCCACGATTCTGTGACCAACCCCTTTCCTTCCGTTCCACACCCAGGAGCTCATTGTCCATCTGTTACCTTTCCTCTTTCACTAGAGAGCCTGAGTCCCTGCCTTGGCTCCATACTTGATGTCTTTGTCCTTTGAGAATTAGAATTGTGTTGCTCTTTTTAGTCTTAGGGTTTGGGTTTGTTCCTTGCCAGGATTCTCTGGAGTTGCCCATCTGCCTCTGTACAGAGACATCTGTGTTTGGCTTGTATCGAAGACTCCATGATGCCTCATAGCCTGTTGGCCAGCATAGTTCTTTGTTGCTTTCTGTTGGTCCTCACTGAGGCTGCTGCCTGCTTTGCATGGACTTCTGCCTACTACTGCTTGTTATCAGATGCTCTCAGAGTGTGCTTCCTCTGCTCTGCTGGGACACTGTCCTGGCATTCATGTTTGGGCCTTTCTGACACATATTATTCACCTCTACTCCTCATCTCTTTGTAGATGCTCACCTCAAAGTCATCATGGGCATGCTTGGTGTTCACTTGACTCTCCCTTGGCTGGTATATTCCACCCCCATCCAAGTTACAATTATAGTCTACCTGGGCTCAGCTTTGTGAGCTTACCCCTCGGGATAAAGCTGCTATGTCCAAGGCTGGGGATGTAGCTCAAGTGGTAACGTGCTTGCATGGCATGAGCGGGGCACGGGGTTTGATCCTCAGCACCACATAAAAAATAAAATAAAGATGTTGGGTCCACCGAAAACTGAAAAATAAATATGAAAAATCTCTCTCTCTCTCTCTCTCTCTCTCTCTCTCTCTCTCTCTCTCTCTCTCTCTCTCTCTCCCTCCCCCTCTCTCTCCCCCTCCCTCCCTCCCTCCCTCTCTCTTTAAAAAGCAAATGCTACTATGTCCATACTTTTAGTTACCATGCACAAGTTAACAAAGAGCATTATGAAAAGTTTGTAGTTGCTGACTTTGTAGTCTAAGATTCTGAAATGGATGATCAGGCAGGATATTTTTTGCATGTCTACAGCCTAAGGTAGGGAGAGGAATGCTGTTGGGAATTTTCAAGCCAGCAGGGGATAACTAGGTAAAAAGTGAGACATGCCATTGTGATCTTTTTGGAAGCAAAGTTATATAGCAATCCAAGGTGGCATTGTTATTTGTAGTGGTCATCCCAGTAGTATTCAACTCCTTGCAAAAAGTGCTTCTTGAAATAACTTAATGAAATAACTCCAAATCCCAGTCCTATATCAGCAGAATGTCTACTGTCTAGTTACTTGCCCTTGTGCTGAGAAAGAACTCTTTCTTGAATCTCAATTTCCTCATCTGTTAAATGAGGGTTTGTGAAGATGATATCTTTGCTTGTCTATAAGCTCTCAGGTGGTATCAAAGAATACCAGTTAGTGGGTAATGGAAGTGAAAGTATTTTAAGAAATGTAACACATTTAAGTTATCTAGTCTTCCTTCTCAGATTGGTGGAGTTCGAGACATGGAACCTTTTGCCCGGTATTGGCAGACAGCAAAGATTGGGATCATTTTCCCTAGGGAATAACAGGCTAGAATGAAGGGAAACAGCCTGACATAGAGCTAGATGGGTCTGGGGAGACAGTACACAAAGCCAAGTGCTTTGGGGAGCCAGCAGAGCTGATGCATGAGGAAGTTGGAAGGGGAGGAATTTCCTAAGTGGAGAGGAATTTCCTGAGCTCAAGTACAAGGGCTACTGGCTTCTTTTTGTTTGATATTTGCTGTTGCTGGTCTAGCAGCTTGACTCAAACTATTTTGAAAGTAGTTAAAGGCTAGAAGAAGAGCAAACCAAATGTGAGGAACTATTCTTATACTATATGGCAGGAATTAAGGAATAAACAAAAGGTATGAAACAGGGTCAGCTACCAAAGTAAACCCAGTTCAAAGGAGAATAGTAAGTGGCCTTGAAGAGCAGCCAAAGGCAGGTCATATTTGGATACCACAATGATTAATTATATGTGTCTACTTGGATAGGGTATGGTCCCCAGTTATTTGGTGAAACTCTAGTCTAGATGTTTCCATGAAGGTATTCTTTAGGTGAAATTAATGTTTAAATCAGCAGACATTGCGTAAAGCAGATTATTATCCTCCATAATGTAGTTGAGCCTCAACCAATCAGTTGAAGACCTAAAGATCAAAGAATATGGTTTCCCAAAAAAAGAAGGAATTTTACCTAAAGACTATAACATAGAAACCCTGCTTGTTTCCAGGATGTCTGTTCTGTCCTGTGGATTTAGGACTTAAGATCACAGAATCAATGCTTACCTGAGTTTCTAGCCTTTCATCTTTTGTTACAAGTTCCAGACTTGCCAGTCCCTATAATCATCACATGAATCCATTCAGTTCTTAACATAAATCTTAATCTCTCTCTTTCTCCAACCTCTCTCTCTCTCTCTCTCTCTCTCACACACACACACACACACACGCACGCACGCACGCACACACACACACACACACACACACACGGTTTGAATGTTTGTTACCTCCAAAATTCATGTTGAAATTTGCTTGCCACTATGAGAGTATTTGGAGGTGGAATCCTAGAGTGCTGTGAGGGTTCTGCAGTTGTTATTGAATTAATTCCATTATCACAGGAGTGAGTTCAATATAAGAGGATGGGTTGAGATAATGTACTCATTTCATCTGGTTTCTCACTGTATAGATGGGGATAGTGAAGCTGAGAGAGGAAGAGACACTTCCCCAGGCTATACAGCAAGTTAATGATGAAGCCTGGTCTAGCACTCAAATCTCCTGACAATATCTAGGGGGAAAAACGGTGAAGAAAAGAGATAAAGTTAGTTTTCTAAAGAGAAGTATGAATGAATTCTCATTGTGTTTTTTCTGTTGGCCATTTGGTGAGTAGTTGTCCTAAAGTCAAGAAGTATCTTATTTTTTCACAGCTTGATAGAAAGGAAGGAATATAGAAAAGTCTGAAAAATAAAGTGAAATAAAATATATTTATTTTCTCTGCTAAATCACAAATCAAAAAATGATCAGTATAGATAAATTTAAATGACATGCAGATAAGCTCTCCTATGTTGTCTTGTGTCTCCGACATCTCTAATGGGAAGAAAGTCACTGCATCTACTCCAACCACATTGGCCAAAGAGTTTTATTCTTGTTAAAATAAGGGTACATTGTGCTTTAGGACCAGATTCCCCTATTTATCCTCCATATTTTTTCAGGAGTTTGGTTATCTCCCATAGAATACTAAATTGATCAATGAAAATGGCATAAATATTTGTTTCAGTTTGACTCCTAAGTTCTATCACTTAGACCTAAAGTAAAAATGTAATTATTTTTAAAATATTATTTTAAAATTATGCTGGCAATTCATAAGTACCTTGGAATTGTGTCAGAATGAATCAATGTATTCAGTGAATCAGTGACTCTCCTTTGCATTCAGTATTGCTGTTTTGTGCATGTTTTCCATTTAGGATTTATTAGTATAAATCCCCCTTATACATCATTGAAAGGAGAACATCCAGGAGACAGAAGATGACCTAGTGGTATTCTACTTTTAATTTCTACTGCTCTTTGTGGAAAAACATTTCATAGTAAATGTGATATTTGGGAAAGCAGTGTTCTACAAATTACATGTATTATTTCCAATCTAATATGGGGTTTTTCACTATACATTCCATGGAGTCCCTGGGCTCCTTATTGAGATACAATCTCATAGCAAAGTATCTCTCATGGCCAAGAGGAGGAGGTTAACCTCTGTTCTGCTCCTTCTCTGTTTGGAGCACAGTACAGCTCTGATTGGTACTTTAAAGAGCCTTCTATTTATACCTACTCATATATCTGCAGAAAGTATTTGCAAAGCATATTGGAATTTTGACAGCAGGTACCCCTGGGGTGGAGAAGGTACTTGTCAGCTTTTTCCTTTTGTGAGTTTCCTTGTATTTTTTTCTTTTGCTGGAGTAAAAAGTGCTCCAAGTTGCTTCTGTGATCTCACTATTCTTACCTTTATTTATTTTTTTTATCCTTTTCTCTTTTCCCAGACACCAACCAATGAATGATGTGGTTAAGTGACTTTCATCCATTCATACTAGTATTTACTGAGTTCTACTTTGTGCAAAGCACTGTGCAGTGCACTGAGTCTTTAGAGTTATTTGTTTCTGCTGTTGTTGTACCTTTGAATATTACAAAAGTAATACATATTCATGGTAAAAATGCAAACAGTACAAAAGAATACAAAATGAAAAGAAAATCCATTTCCATTTTAAGCTCCTTGTCTCACTCCTTAAATGTAATATCAGTAACAATTTCTTGTGTACAATGTAGACATTTTCCATGTATATGTAAGTGTATATGTATGCACTCATATACACACATAACTACATACATGTATCTCCCAATATATGCTTTATGGGAAACAGATTGGAGAATGCTAAACAAAATTTTGTACATCCATTTCTATGTATATCCTGTTATGTTCCCCATATCAGAACATACAGATCCTCAGATATTCCTAAAGACTGCATAATTGAAATAGGACTTGAGGGAAAACCTGAGGTTTTGGTGAGTTTTCTACAGACAGTCCTGAAATGGCCCCTGTTGAATGTATAAAGATTATTCTTTTACTGTCCTCAGGATTCAACTTTTCTTTATATCGAGGGTACCACCCACTTATGCATTCTTATACTTGAAGAATTCTAGTGTCTTAAAAAAATGCTTTAGGGAGATCAAAACTAGCTTCATCTGTTTTCCTCCCTGAACATCATGTGTCCACTGTGGCCTTAGATCATTTTCAAGGTAGCTCTAAAATTAGTCTGTGGAGTAGTTTTGTGGTTGTTTCTGTGTTCCCTTTTATGAGTTTTCTCTTACAATGTCAAACTCTATTCACTGATTTGGTCTCATTAACTATAAAGGTCTTGCCTGTTTTAATGTGTTCTGTAATCACTAGTTTTCATTTTGACCATGTGCAATGTGACTACTCCCTCAAAGAACTATGAATTCTAGCTCATCCACGTTCAGCACATACTATACAGCAGAATTGTATGGATCATTTCTTTTAGTTCTCACAACAAATATGCAAGCAAAGTTTGATAATTGTTTCCAAATGACAGATAAATAATAGGGAGTTAAGGACAATGTCCAAGATCACAGTTAATAGATGAAAGAACTGGAATTTGAATCCAGATTTGTCTGACCCTGAAAGCTGTATATTTAACCAATAAAAGTACAACCTCCCTTTAATCAGCAAGTGTTTCTTGGCCAACCAATCATGCAAAGTAGTTCTAGTTATTGTGAACCTGTGAATCTTCTAATGACAAGCCACAACAATAGTGACTTCTCAAGCATGTGCTCATACCAGATTCCATGCTAGAGGGTGGAGATGTTTTTGCATACTGAAATAGCATTTTTGTACAAGATAGGCTATGGGGATCTTGATTGGATGGAAGCACTTCCTGCTTATAATTCAAAATACAAAGTGCTCTCACATTATGAAGCCCACAGTCTTTTCTGTGAAATACCATAATTAAAGCCTTAGGCAGAATTAGCAACTATTGGGCATAATTTTATAATGCCTTCATGCTTCAAATTAGTTAGAGCTATAGACTTGAAACCCCACTTTGAAACAAAATACTAATAAAAAAGAGAGAAAATATATTTTGTTTTATTTTCCTGATCATAGTTTTCCAGTTTTCCTACCAGTGCCTCTGTATCCAAAGAAAGGACATTTTAGATGTAAATTCCTTTTATTTCTTATAAAATTAAATTTCTTTTATTTCTTCATAGTGTGGTAAAAATGAATGGTTATAAGAGTTTGTTTGTTTTTAATTTTTTAGTTAGTTTTATTTCACTTTTAGACCTAGAAAATAATCCTGAAAATCTGGAATGGGAAAGGCCAAACTAATAACAGCTGCCCTGGAATTGTGGGGTATTCCTGACAATAAATGCTTAGATAGTATGTTTATTTCAGTTCAAATCCAGTTCAATTTAATGAATATTTGTTGAATGCCTACTGTGAAAGAGATAAAGAATGAATAGGGGCTAGGGTTGTGGCTCAGTGGTAGAGCACTCACCTAGCACATGCAAGGCACTGGGTTTGATCCTCAGCACCACATAAAAATAAATAAATAAAATAAAGGGATTGTGTTCAACTACAACTAAGAAAAATTTTTTAAAAAAGAATGAATAACATGGCTCTTACCCTCTAGGAGATTACAATCTAATGAGAAATTTACTTTTACAATGTTAATTCTCAGACAGGGAAGACAATAGTAAGGATCTATTTAGAAGATTAAAGTAAGTGCTATGAGATTCATTATGATAGAGTCATATGTGCACATAGCATAATCTGGTCCATTTTATTCCATGGTTCTTCCCTTTTCACTCCCCTCATTCCTTCCTCTACCTTTTTATTTTGTAATAACCCTTTTTATTTCACTTAGCATGATGTTCTTCAGTTTCATCCATTTACCAACAAATGCCATAATTTCATTCTTCTTAATGGATGAGTAGAACTCTGATATATATATATATATATATATATATATATATATATATATATATATATATATATTGCATTTTTGTTATCCCCTAATTTATTTTTTAATAATTATTTATTAGTTTTAGGTGGACACAATATCTTTATTTTACATTTATGTGGTGCTGAGGATTGAACCCAGTGCCTCATGCATGCTAGGTGAGCATTCTACCACTGAGCCACAATTCCAGCCCCTCCCCTCATTTACTGACAGACACCTAGGCTGGTTCCATAAGCCCACTATTATGTATGATTATAATGCACTAATGAAAACATAATTTAAAAAGCACAATGGAAGTATTGGGGAGATAAGTTTAATTCTAATTAGGAAGTCTGGAAAGATGCTATTATTAAGGCTTGGATCTGGAATATCTCCCAAAAGCTCATGTTTTGAAAGCATGATCTCCTATGTAGCAAGGTTCAGAGGTGTGGCTTTTAGGCAATAATTGGATCATGAGGGCTCTGACCTCATCAGTGGACTAATATATTTGATGGATTAACCCATTGATAGCTGAATGGATTACTGGGAAATGGGACATAGTTGAATAAAGTAGGTCACTGTGGAGGGTTCCCTGGAAGGGTTTATTTTCTTCATGGTACCTTCTCCCACTCCTGTCTCCTACTTCCTGGTTGCTCAACAGCTTTCCTCTGCCAAGCCCTTCTTTGATGTTTCTGCCTTGGAGGCTACTGACTTCGGGCTGAATCTGTGGAACCATGACCAAAATGAGTTTTTCCTTCTGAGTTTTACGCAGCCATAAAGAAGAATTAAATTATGGAATTTGCTGGTAAATGGAAGAAACTGGAGAATATCCTCCTGAGTAAAATAGAAAGAAGGATGGTAGAGGAAGGGAGGAGGGCTGGGAAAAGGGAAATTCACCCAATTATGCTATGTGCACATACGACTATATAACAATGAATCCCATAGCACTTTGTTTAAATTTCTATAGAGAACTTTATTATACCTCTCTGTCTGAAGGTATTTTTCTCACAGTGACGAAAGGCTGATTAACAGATGCTGTTTGAAGGAAGATATTGAGCTTGGATTTAAAGGATCAATGAGATTACTACAGGAAGACATTGAGGCAAAAATTAGTTTATGCTGAGGAATCTCATGCACTACCACTGTATAAGCCTACAGATAAAGATTGGTCTGTTATAGGGGAGAGCAGTGAAATACCACTGAACAGGTGACCCCATTCATGAAGAGTCTTGAACACTAATCTTAGAGTATGTACTTGTTTCTGTATACTAAGGGAATCTTGGATAGTTACCCCCAAAAAGTCACAAAAGAGTTTTCCCTATAATCTTAGCTCCTGTTTTTTTTTTTTTTTTTTCTTACTGGTCTCTTTGTACAGACAGATCCCTTTCAATTACATTTGTATTCATTTGGTAAAGATTTACTACGTGAGAGATACTTGACTTTAAAAAACACACCAGATAAATATCTGACATAATTTAATCTGATGTTTCCAATATATCAAAAATGCATTTAATTTATTTCTTTTCCCAATAGTATATGTAACTACATATGCTTTGTGTAATCATTGGCTAGATTATAATCCATGTTAATATAACCAAAGAGTGTTTATTCGTGATCTGGGTGGTATTGCATCTGAAATTTATTCTACTCCATCATCTGTTCCACTTTGAGCTTCCACCAAAACAGTTCTAGCTATTCCATCAGGTTTCTCTTGACTGGCTCTATTTATTGTCTCTCTATGGTATTCCTATAAGAATGTCAGATTAAATTATATTAGATGCTTCTCTCTCTAAGATAGGTTAACTTCATTCCCTCCTCTTTCACTATTCAGCTTGTCATCCTATCATGAACAGGATTAGCTTTGTTTGGTATGATTTGTGTTTGAAGAATCTGTATTGACTACTGTTTATCACTGGGGTTTCCCCAGGTGCTCATAAATGACTGCCTTAATAATTGTCCTCACAGCTTACCAGATATTGAAATTAAATTTATGAGTTTAATTCCTTCAGTTCCCTGGGGATTTTTTTTTATAGAAAAATGGAATGGGGCAGTTTCATGACTCACAGCAACTCTTCTATAATAGTCAGTGCGATAAAGAAAAATACTTTGCAGATAAACAAATTTCATTTTTAGATTTCCAAATGATTATTATAAAAATTGATACAAATTTTAAAAATGGATTACAAAAATACATCCCTTGTCCTTTAAAACTATTTATTTGTTGCACTTACACATATTTTGAAGTGTCATAACAGATGCCCAGAAAATGTTAATCCACTAGTTTATAGTCTTTACTTTATGATGGAAACTGGAAAGTTAATCTTTTTATATTCAAATTTTTGCACATTTGAAAAATAGCCCAATAATGGCACCTTTTAAAGGTAAGTATTGTCAGTTGGACATATGCTCAAGTACTGTTTCAGGTTGCTGAGGCAACCTGCCTGCCCCGATTGTAGTTAACTCTTTACAACTTACTGATAATATGCTGACATGGACTTGAGTCTTACCTTCACTGAATGCAGGTCAGGTGCACTGTAAACCTAGGTTATAGGTGGACCCAAACTACCTCTCTCTTTGCAAATGACTGGCAGGAGATTAATGCACTGTTTGATAGCAAATAGTTGGATGCTCTGAAAGGGATACGTGCATAGAACATTGAAAAACACCAAGAATTTTAGTGGGACTTAGATTTCTACCATTGTATGGACAAGATTCTGCCTGTTAGTGATATTAAGAATATATGGAACAAACAGTTTACATCAGGCATTATAGAAAAATAATCTATTTTCTCTAACAAAAGCAGTTTGGATCCAGTGGACATGTGATGATACATTCCCTATTCTTGATGTTTAATTGAAAAGGTAAGACTTCTTTTCCTCTCTGAACTGGTACCAGTGCATTTGAAATGATTTTGTCTAGAGGCAAATGATGTTTAGGAGCTCTTTTGTTACGTTCTTTGATACATATAATGAATATTCTGGAAGTTATTTCATTGTGCCTTTTGCTTTGCTGCATGTCGTTACTGTAATGCATTGGTGTTTGGCTTGTTTATGTGAATGTTTTTAATTCCAAAAACTGCTATCTAGGCCATGCAGTAACCAAGAAATAAGAGAATACTCCAGTACATGCAATCTCAATCTGGGATAATATTTAGGATGAGAGAACATACATTGGTTACATACTAACTTGACAATAATGGATTCCAAAAATGTGAAACAGTCACTTTGTTCACCAAGAGAACAGACCATACCACAAACTCACATGCAGACTGTTCTGTCATACTGGAAACGACTTGACAAGAATGGATTCCAAATCTGACATTCTCTGGCCTGACTTCTTGCCTATATGCTCTGGAAGGGTGAACTGATGGTGAGCTCCTTAATGTTTGTTAGTGGGAAGGAACCCTTGGGTATCAAAAGTATTTGAGTGGCATTTTAAGAAACCATTATATTTTTAGCAAGGTAGAAAAGTCTATATCTGAGTCTGTGCTATGACCTGTTCTCTTGGTAAGCACAGTGACTGTCTCTCTTACATTTTTCTGATGTTTATCCTGCAAATCAGCTGCACAAGCCCCTGCCACTCTTCTGAATAAGCTTTCAGGCATTACCTGCCTGCTGTGTTCCTGCGGAGGGATGGCAGTAATCTCTGCTAAGATAAACGGGAGCTTCTGTGGATAAAGTGTAAACGCAGTGAAGTGTGTGTGGCTGTAAGATTTAATGCCTCTACACGTAATTTTTTTGGAGGGGGGATCTGGCATTTAATCAAATCCAAAGTCATTATGTAAATTTAATCACCTTGCAACACACTAGTAATTTTATTATCTCCCTTTCATTTGACAGTGCTTAGATACAAGTTGAGCTTGGAATTTCAGAGGTAGAGCACTGCTGATTGGAGGCATATTAAGGAAAATGTACTGTGGAAATGAGATAAAACCTTTATTCTTGCTATTGATTGTCATTCTTGTTATGTGTGCAGGTGTCTAACAAAGGGTTTTAGAATACAGTTTTATTTATTCAAAGTTTTTCTTTTTACTTTCTTAAAGCCCCCAATGAATTTGCAAAGAGCCTGTTTGTGATGTACTATATTAAATCCATGCCTGTCAAATGATAATCTTCACCCTGAACAAGATACAATTCAAACCCTCCTTAACGCATGAGCTCTATACTCATGTAACCCATGTTGTTTGAACTGCTCACTAGAATTCTGCCTGTGGTTAGATTGTTTATGCCGTAAGATTTATTTAAAACTTAAAGACTATTTCCATTCATCAAGACCAGTTTTGATAGGTGTTTAAAAGGTGTAGTTGGGCTGCAAAATGTGCAATTTGTCTGTTAAGATAGACAAATTATCTATCACTTTTATATTATGAGGTTGAGAAAGAAAAGGGGTTTTTGACCCTGTGATTCACACTAATGATTATGTCTTAATGAAAGTAATAGAGTTTAATACTTATCTGTGATCTAAAGTGTGTAATTAGAAAGGATGCAAGAAGAAAGACATTATATCATGTTGAATTGAACTTGCTAAGGCAGAATAAATGATATTTTATTGTTTTTTCTTTTCTATAATTCTGTTTTAATTTCCCTACTTTTTCTTATCACTTACTTTGAAAGAAACTCTTGAGAATATCTCTTCTCTTGCAGACAAAGACTCCAGGAGCTCCCTCATCCATATGTTAAGACATGGAGACCCCTGGTCAAATAGGAAATCTTTACTTTAATCAGCTATTGTCTTTCTTCAGAATGGAAACCAATGACTCAGGCAAATGTCCTTTATTCAGGTTTAACTCAGATGACTAGATTCCCCCTACCTAGAGTGCTGTTTACTCCATTGAAATCTTTTCTTCTTTCCCAAAACCTTTAACAAGTCCCTGACTCATACCATGGTGTAATCTGGGACTAAAATTTAAGTACCTTATTATATAGTTTCTCATAGAGTTCATCATCTATTTTCTTTTTACTACTACTGTCACAGTTTTATTATCCTAAAATGGTTATAAAATGACTACCTACCTCCATTGGTTGTTAGAAATATTTGGTGAGGCACTGGATATAAAATCATCCAGCACTAGGTCTGACACAACATATACTCAATGAGGGCAAGTTTCATATGAATGATCTTGTGTTGGTCAAATGGCTATAATCCAGAATCAGAGTGCCACCTAACAATGCAGCTACCATGTACAATAATAGTGAAGGTCAGAGTCAAATTAGGATAACTGGAATCTGGGTTGGGTGTCTCCCTTTGTGGGCTTCAGTGGATAAAATACAGTAATTCATTCTTTTTAATGGCATCATATAGAAGCCAGCTTTAACAAACACACACACACACACACACACACACACACACTCACACACACACGAGTTGGGGTGAGAGAATATGCCAAAAAATTGTGACAGTGGAAAATGATGAGATAGCTATCACAGGATGTCCTGATTTGGATTTGATTAAAACTTCAGACTTTAGGAAAAGGAATTATTTCTCAATCTTAGTTATCTATATACCTATCCATATAATTATCACCTTTTCATTCATTAAATAAAATAAATACTTATAAAATATTATACTAGTATATAGTAGATGTATAGTTAATGCTTGTAGGATAAATTTGTTAAATGAACTCTATTTCACAAATATGGAAACTAAGGTTCAGTCATAGGAAACAACTTATTGAAAATCATTTAATCCATATATGGCAATGTCAGGACTCAAACCTTAAAAAAATAAGACAACTTTTGAAGAGAAAAAGTGAAAATGCAGTTAACATAAAGTCTGTTTTTTGTCAGATACTATGCTAGACACTTTCATATCATTTGTCTCATTTATATTCTGACAACAATCATGATATAGGTATTGCTATCTTAATTTTTTAAATATATTTTTTGTAGTAGATGCACACAATACCTTATTTTTATGTGGTGCTGAGGATTGAACCCAGTGCCTCACATGTGCTAGGTAAGTGCTTTACCAACTGAGCTACATCCCAGCCCTGCTATTTTTATTTTAAAGTTAAGGGAAGTAAGGCTCTGTATTAGTCAGGATCTCCACATAAAATATATCACACTCAAATAGGATAGTTTGAGAAGAGTTTAGTCAAGGAATTATTTACAAGGTGTGGGCAGGATTGATTTCCCTAAAATACCCTGTAGCTAGAATAGTGGAGTTATTATACCTCCCATAATGAATTCCAAAGGGACATAGGGAAATAGAATCAGGAAAGAAAACATCTAGAAGGATAGTCCTCTAGAGCAGATAACTTTGAGATGAGCTCCAGGCAAGGAAATTGCTACTGTCTTTCTGGATGTCCTTGAGTTTTGTTGATGGTTGTTTGTTCTACAACCTTGTTTTTATGGTGGCCCCAAAGTAAATAATTGATTTTCAGTTTTTTTCAGCTACTTCTTATTGCAAGATGGTCGTGATGACTTCTAAGCTATTGTTAGAACTGAAAATATATTAAAATTTATATGGACAGGTACAAGTCCTAGATTAGTTAAAATAATGTTTTTTAAAAAGTAATAAAGATGGGGAAATCACTATACTTACCTTTAAGACTGACTGTATAGCTACAGTGATCAAGTCCATGTGATGTTAACAAAGAGGATAGACATAGATCAATGGAATAGAGGACAGAGAAATAGACTTACCCAAATGTAATATACAGATGGCAAATAGGAACATGAAAAGATGCTCAACATCACTAGCCATTACAGAAATGAAAATTAATATCATGGTCTGATATCACTGTGCATTTATTCAAATAGCTAAATTTTAAATAATAATAATATCAAGGGCTGGTGAATGCAGAGAAACTGGATCTGTCATGCATTTCTAGTGGATGAGGGTATAGCCATTCTGAAAAATGGCTACCTCAATAGATGAATGGTATATCCATAATGAAGAATAATACTCATCAATGAAAAGAATGAATGAATGATACATACAACTTGAATAGATCTCACTGGCTTTGCTGAGTGAAAAATACAATTTCGTAAGGTAAAATACTAACTGATTTCATTTACATAATTTTGAAAATGATAAAATTAAAGAAATGGAGAATAGATTGTGGTATCCAGGGATTAGGAATGTTGGGAGGAGGTTTTTGACAGTAAAGAGGGAAATAAAAATATTTGAGTGATGGAATAGTTCAGTTTCTGGATTGCAGTGGTGGTTACAACAATACACACATGAAGTCAAATGATATAGAACTATACATGCACTTTGTGCCATTGTCATTTTCCTGGTTTCAGTAATGCACTGTAATTACATAATATGTACTTATTGGGAAAAACTGAATGAAGAATTCATAGGAGCTCTCTGTATTACATTTGTAAATTCATGTGAGTCTGCAGTTACATCAACTTGATAATTAAAAAAATGTAGCTTTGCAGTGGAGAAACCTAGCAGAAATCTCATTAATGAAGTGATCAAGGCCAACATTGGGTTTGGAGTATAGCTCCATGGTAGAGTATTTGTCTAGCATCCACAAGGCTCTGGGTTCCATCCCTACTAACACATATATTTACACACACACATGCACATGCACATGTGCACACACACACACACACACACACACAATATTCACTAGTTTGTCATGTTCATATCTTGAACCTCTTATACTATATGAGAGAGCCTTTACCGCCACACTATACTTCCTCAAAATATATAATCCCAAACTAAATTCATGAGGAAACATCAGATAATTCTACAAAGTACTGACCATTAACCTTTAAAAATATCAAAGTCAGAAAAACAAGGGCACATTTGTAAATTGCCCTTAGTTGCCATGGATTTGAGGCAACTGAGAAAATATGATGTCTAAATGCAACATTGTGTTCAGGATTCAATTCTGGAAACAACAAAAAAAGTGCATTTAGTAGAAAAACTGGTACATTATATAAAACAACTACTTGGTGCTCTTTAACAGGTCAGGATCATGAAAGGCATGGAAGGATGGATGGATGAACTGTCACAGTTTGGAGGAGACTAAATATAGTTGATTACTAAACAAAATCTGATATCCCCAAATTTGACCTAGCATTATTCTGCAAATTTTTCATTAGCAGAAAAAGTGGTGAAATATAAACAAAATCTATAGTTTTTAGCAAATAGTATTGTATGAAGCTTAAATTCTTAGTTTGACAACTCTATCATGGCTGTATACAATGTTGGCATGGGCAAGCAGCTGTCTGCTGTTTTTGAAACTCTTCTATCATTTTAAAATTGTTTCAAAATAAACTTTTTAAAAGTCCCCTGGGAGATTCTTATGTGTAGCCAGGGCTGAGAACCGCAGCTAGCTCATACATTTGGTCCTGCCTCATGTGTTTCCACTCTACTCATCTACTCCCCAGCCTGCCCTTCCTCCCTCAAAATTGCCCTGCTCTGAAGGGATTTGTTCTCAACTGGCTGCTAGCCTAAATAGGATGAGGGAAAAAATGTTTCTACCACTCTCCCAGTAGGAAACCTATTCTAAAGTTAATAGCACATGGGCAGTATCCTATCTGTTCCAGCCAGGTGCCATTATACAGTAAGAATTTCCACCTCAGAGATTTGTTCCTTTCTGTAAAACATCATTACATCACCATTTTTCAAGTATCACTTCTGGATGTTGGAACATGAATCCAATAAGAATTATGAGTCATGTGAACTGGTGAATCAGGGCTTTTTCTGCAACACCACAAGACATTGAATCTCTATGGAGGAGAGAGCTAGATTTGTTTAGAGACTCCCACCATCCATTTTCTCTTTCTAGACAGGGAAGTCCAGTGTTGTAGGTTGAGCTAGGAGCTTAAAGACAGCTCTTGGAGGGTTATGCTCTGGTCTTAGGTAGAGATAGCACACATCTTGTATAGCAAACTCCTGTTGCTGTGAGACCTTCCAAGAGCACACTTGTATCGTCAGAGGCTGGGACTTTTCAGTTGGCTCTATCCTCTTCCTGGAGTGCTCTGTTTATTAAAAGGTCCCTGCCCTTTATTTTGCTGGAATTAGTCATTATGGGTTGGTGAACTGCCCTTTTTCTCCCTCTACCCCAGCTTTTCATCTACACCCTAGAAGGTAGGACTATGACTTTGAGCCTGCTGAGAGTCCTTCAGGAGAACTGATCTGAGAGAAAATTAACAACAGTTGGGGGTAGACGCAATGACATCATGTGCCTCTAGCATAAAAGGCAGCTCAGAAAGTCCAAGAAGGAAGAAAATAATGGGAATTGGAGAAAGAGGCTGAGACTTGGGAACTATGTAAAAGTTGATACCAGAGATTAGGCTGGGGGCAAAAGTGCTCTCTGAGATATTTAAACTCTTATTTAGGACCTATTATTTGGCACTGAAGTCTATATATTTAATAGGTAAAACAAATTTTTGCACTGGAGTCTATGTAACTTAATAGGTAAAACTGAACTGGGACAGACTGGTGAAAGCTGTGAAAATGCCCTGAGGCAGCCTATAGTTAGGATTAAGATTAACAAAGCAAATGGAGATTAAGCTTTATTGCAGGGTATGTTATAGATTGGACCTTATGCGTGTAGACTTTCTTCCTCTCCCAATTGTTACATGGGATTGCATGTTTTATATATAAATTTATTTACTTTTTGGGTTGTTTTTCTAAAGTAATAGATTCTTATAAAATGTTGATATTTTAGAGTAGTACTTGTTATGAAACTGATGAACTTGTACAGTTTAAGCAGATATTAGAGCTGATGTGGTTCAACAATAATTTTACAAATGAGGAAAATGAAGCCAAAGATTTAGCTGATGTGTCAATGATCATATAGCTATTATGTGACAGTTGTGGTTGGAGTTTAGGTCTACCAATTCCCAGGCAAGTAGTGACCCCCATACCTGTTTTACTTAGTTTATCCATATCCAGAGATAATCCAAATTTATATCCCTTTATTACTACTAGTGATTGTCAGCAGCTATCATAGATAAAAAGCAGACTATCTGGGGTTAATCAAATTACTATACAGAATTTTCTCAGAATCTTTAACATATTAATCATGATTTGGTAATGCGACAGGTTGGCATTAATCTCATCAAATATTTTTTTTTCCTTTATGTACCATCCTTAAATATAGTAATATTGTTCTGCTTAGCATATTTTAAACATTATATTCTTAAGTTTAAACAGCAATTCTATTGCCTGTTTCAAGAAACCTCACTGATAACTTATTTTAATATTTCAATCTGTGTAACTTCAGCAGTTACTACCAATTTATATTGACATCACAGTACTCAAAAGCCGCTCAAATACAAGAAAATATTGGAAGACTAATTTTCAAAATGTTGAGGGGGAAATTCAAATCAAATACTTTATACACAGCTAAATAACATGTAAATGTCAGAATGATGTTTTCATGTGTACAAGACCTCAGAAAGCTTACCCCATAGTCTCTTTGAAATAAGGTCAATGAAACACATTTTCTTAAAAAATACAATACTTCCCCAGCTGTTTCTCACAAATGTTCCTTTACTTTCTCAAATCCACATACCTTCCTCTTACTTTGGTGGTACCTCCAGAATAGGGTTCTTTGGAGGGAGCCAGCATATGGAGTTTATATGACATTTTGTAGAAACCTTAAGTGAGTCACTTCTGTTCTTTGGTTATAGTGTTTTCTTTCTGATAAGCCTTTAAACTACCTGAGGATACAATATTATTCATTTCTGCATTCCCAGTAGTACCTGTCTCAGTGTTTTGTACATGGTAGGTATTCATGAAATGTCTATAGCAGAAAAGAAAGGAGAAAGAAATGGAGGTAAGGAAGATAGGCTGAAACAATGTATAATTTTAGCAAAAGAGATTCTATGGTCATGCTTAACTAAAAAGAAGCAATAAAGAATAAAAAATAAAAAGTTACATCTCTCATGGGGAGAAATTTAAGGTTATTTACATTGATAAGAATCTTCTTCTCACTTGTTTTTGTGAGCAGAGGCCATCTCAATGTGTGTCAATATTTTGTACTGCAGAACCATGTATTTCCTTTGTTATATCTGTGAGTGTCTCAGTTAATTGAACATTGTTTCTTGCACAATCAAAATATTAAAGATGGGCTGGGATTGTGGCTCAGTGTTAGAGCACTTGCCTAGCACATGTGAGACATTGGGTTCATTTTTTCTCAGCACCACATAAAAATAAACAAATAAAACAAAAGGTATATGTCCATCTGCAAATTAAAAAAAAACTTAAAAAATATTAAAGACAACCTGTTTATTTGGACTCTGCAACCCTCAAACTCCCTCTGAGTAACTCATGATGGAAAATGAATTTGCACACCAGTAAACATACTCAAGTAAGGAATAAGAAGGGAAAGTAGGGGCTGGGGATGTGGCTCAAGCAGTAGCGCGCTCGCCTGGCATGCGTGCGGCCCGGGTTCAATCCTCAGCACCACATACAAACAAAGATGTTGTGTCTGCTGAAAACTAAAAAATAAAATATTAAAAAATTCTCTCTCTCTCTCTCTCTCTCTCTCTCTCTTTAAAAAAAAAGAAGGGAAAGTAACCCACAAGTATCTTGTATTGTCTGGAGTTTGTCAACACATCTCCATAGAACTGGTGAAAAATCTCTCTTCCTCCCTCTTCAACAAGGCAGTAATATGTGCCCATGCAAGACTGTTTAACAAGTGTCACTGAGGGAATGTGGATAATCATATTAGTCCATTTCTACTGGTATACCCAAATATCTGAGAATGAGTATAAAATATGAATTGAAAGAAATAATTTAATGGAGGGAATTAGCAACAAATGGATATAAATGAAGAATTAATTAATGAGATAGAATACCAAGTTGAATAACTTTTCTGGAAGGTATCAGAAGGGGATAAATGAAAAAAAATGGGAAAAATTTAGAGACATGGAAAGTGAAATGGCAAGTCTATAGAGTAACAGTAGGAGTAGACAAAAATTGTAAGTGGAGGGGAACTTAATATTTGAAGAAATGAAGAAAAAGAATTCTCCAATGTTGGGGAAATATAATGACCTCAGTTTAAAAGAACTTAGAGTTTATCAAATGTGATATATAAGATGAACACTCTATCTGGACACACAGAAGTACATTTTTAAATATCAAAGACATAGACAAGAGTTCCCAGCAAGAAAAAAAAAGATTACCTACACTTGTAGTGCATGTGCTTCCTCAGCATGAACTAACTTTCACCTCAATGTCTGAATGCCCCCAGAAACTGAATCACCTCCTACTAGGCTTTTTCTCTTAAAGGTTCCATCACCTCCCAATATCACCACACTGAGCACCAAGCCTCCAACACATGAACTTATTGGGTATGCACTCAAACCATACAATTAATACACACCTGTCAGAATCCAAACATTAAGCCTTGAATCAGACATCAGTGTTTGTAGAGAAGATTTTGGTGGGTGAACAGCACTCCACATTTATTTTCTCTTGGTATTATTTGTTGATATTTGGAAGCAGACAAAGCAAGAAGCACTGAAGTGGAAAGGAACATCAGTTATTCCTTTATACCTTTTCTGTAGACAAATGTCATCTTTTCCATCCATCTGAAAATCATTGGTATATATTTAAGATATTTGTCCATAACTGCTTTTCGAACTTTCCATACTTATCCTTTTGTTACAAATCCCAAAGAAAAGGGGCTAGGCAGAACAGAAAATGGTTGGGGCAGACTCCTAAAATACATATATGAAACATGTACATCCCAGAGCCATCATTATTAGCAGAAGCGAATGCCAGCAGAGTTCCTCCCTGTCTTGCTCTTTTCCATTCTTTATCACTCCAATTTAGTTATTGGTCATGTGTTTTTAACATTAAGTTGAGGTTGTTAGCAAAAACTTTTATGGATTTAGTTGAGTTATTGTTCAGGTACTTGCAATTCTTTCTACAGATTTCAGGAAATTGTGTAACGTTTGGGCACCACATAGATTTAATTCAGTTGATAGCCATAGAGCACCTGCCCAGTGCAGGTTGAACCCTGAGAAGTGCCTGGGTACACCCAACAATGTGAAGGAAGTGACAGGAGGAGTACAGTTAAATGGTGGTTTAAAGCAGAGATAGAATATACTGGTAAAACAAGAGAAAGACTTTTTATAAAAGTGATCTTGCGGATTGGACTTAATGGAATTTCTACAGGCAGAGGCATTTTAGGAGGAAGGCACACCTTTTGAAAGAGTAACAAGGTAAGAAATAACCGGATCCATCCGGGGCTAGTAATAGTCCCTATGAATTGAGTCTTTACTCTATACCATACATAATGTTAAGTATTTCATATACATTCATTTGTTTAATTGCCACAGCAATCTAATTAATTATAGGCAGTATCATCCCTACTTTACAAATTAGACTCAGAGCAATTAAGTAACTTAGTCACCTCCGAAGAGATGGTAGAACAAGAATTCAAACCAGTTCTGTCAGACTCCAAAGTCTGTGTTCTTAATCACTCAGCTCTGTGCCTCAGAAGTAAATACATGTTCGGAAAAAGGGTTAGGACCATGATGTGGAGAGCTTTAGATGGTAAGTGAAGGATCCTGAATTTAAAGAGGCAGACTGTGAAATAAAAGGGAAATGGATTTTAGTGTAACAGGTAATGTGTGGTAAGGGCTCAACAAGTGACAGACAAATGAAGAGATCCCAAACTTCTTTTCTTTCCTCATTTTTCCTCAGTTTTTCATTTGGAAGGAGAATGGGTAAGCAGAAAAACAACCTCCCTTTTCTTCTTTGAACTTTCATGTAGATTTCCACTTCTTGGGGGTCCTTTTTTGTTCTGTCCAGTTTCTTGTCATGGCCTATAATCTTACCCCTATAAAGAAAAGATCAGAATTTGAAGTTTCTAGTTCAACTGGAAAAATGGAATTACTTACATGTCAGTTCCTACTGAATGGTCTTGGATAACTGAAGATCATGTTATCTTTTTATTATTTCTTATTAGTTTTGAACTTTAATGTAGCTTCTCAGTCATAAAAAGAGGATTCATTATTTGCCAATGGCTATAATCTTCTTTTTCAATCTTAGCAAGAAACTAGAAGACTCTATTGCCCTTACTTGCCCCTACCTCTTTTACCAATATTGGTTTGGGCTTCTGAAGGAGCAAGGTTTTGGAATTGTTAGACCCTCCAAGCCACAGTTCAGTTTTTTGAATCTCTAACCTAAAGAGTTCCTAATTGACTTGGTGCTAGTGCAGTCAGAAATATTTAATTTTTAAAAAAATTTTGAAATAACTATCACTTTATGAAAACATTGAAAAAATAGAGTTTTTCTAGGGGTTAGCTCAGTGAGAATGACTAAGCTTAGCATGAGTATGATGGTTTAGATGTGGTGTCCCCCAAAACCTCATGTGTGAGAAAATGCAAGGTTTGGAGAAGAAATGATTGGGTTGTTGAGTCTTAACCCAATCAGTGAATTAATTACAGATGGGATTAGCTGAGTGGTAACTGCAGGTGAGTAGGGTGTGGCCACAGGAAATGGTTCATTGGAGGTGTGGCTCTGGGGTATATATTTTGTATCTAGAGAATGGAGTCTCTCTGTTTTTCCAGTCATCGTGTGAGCTGCTTCTGTCTGCCATACACTCTGCCATGACATTCAACTTCAACTCATGGAGCCTGCTGTCCATGACCTGAGACCTACGAAACCATGAATCCCCAAATAAACTTTTCCTCCCCTAAAATTCTTCTGGTCAGATCCTCTAGTCACAGCAGCAAAAATGCTGACTAAAACAATAAGCAAGGCCCTGAGTTCAATCCTAGTACCACAAAAATAAATAAATAATAAGTCAGTAGAGAGTTCACTTCATTCAGCTTTACCAAATGTTCATACCTTAAGTATTAATTTTGAAATTTCAAAATCAGGAAATTTACCTTGATGCAATATTATGATATAATTTATACATCTTAAAATGTTTACCAGTTGTCCTAAAAATGTCTTTTTTTCTGTTTTGGAATCTAATCCAGGATCCCATTATATTCTAGCAAAATTCCTGCCTTTCCTTATCTTTTATGGCCTTGACACATTTGAAGGGTCCTCAATAATTATTTTGTAGAATGTTTTTTCAATTTTGGTCTATTTATATTTAGTTCATGCTTTTCTAGCAAGAATACCAAAGAAGTGCATGTGCTGTTCTCAGAGTATTATTCCTGGGAGTTCATAATATTTAAGTATTTCTCATTATTAGTGATTCAAGATGTTAACTTTATTCACTTGGTTAAGGGATTTTCTGCCAGATTTCTCCACTATAAACTTACTATTTTTGCCTTTATAACTAATGAGATTCTGGCTGGGGATATAGCTCAGTTGGTAGAGTGCTTTCCTCACATGCACAAGGCCTTGGGTTTGATGCCCAGCACCACCAAAAAAAAAAAAAAAAAAAAAAAAACAAGAAAGAAAAAACTAATAAGATTCTTGTACAGAACTTCAAAACTGTGCAAATATCATTTTATCATTATACTTCTGCCCACTTTTTTCATCTATTCTTCTGTCTTTAAAACTTATGATTTCCTGCCCTACATCTAATTGCAATCTAGCAACACAGGAATTCTTCTCATTTTAGCCTTCTCCTGTTGTTGTTGGTACTGGGAATTGAACCCAGGGGCAATTTACCACTAAGAACATCCAGGCTTTTTATTTTTATTTTGAAATAGGTTCTCACCAAGTTGCTGAGGGTCTCACTAAGTTGCCAAAGCTGGCCTCAAACATGGGATTCTCCTGCCTGGCCTCCCACATTGTCTGGATTATAAGCATGTACCACTGTGTCTGCCTCTTTCCCCTATGTTTAACTCCTATCTTCAACAGTGAGAAAGCTGGAACTTAATGGCTAAAATAGTCCCCTATTTTATCAACCCTAATATATAGTATTCTCACCCCTGCTCACTCCCTATATGTAAGCAGGTCAATTACTTTCTGGTTTATCATTTCTGTATTTACTTTTATACAAATGAGCAAATGCATTTCCATTTCCTTATATCATAATGTATGCTTTCTACATTAATCATACCTTGCTATAAAAACACTTTTTCAATTTGCTTTTTCATTTACAAGTAATACTTCATATCAATTCATAGAGATCTTCCTAATTCTTTTGTTACAGCTGTCCTTTGCTCTTCATTGAGTGGATGTATTATTGTCTATTCAAACATTCTCCAATTTATGAGTATCAGTTTTATCCAATATTTTGAATTAACAAACAGTGCTGCAATTAAAAAGTGATAAATGTGTATCTTTGTATTGTTGAAGTTGAATCATCATGGCAATTCTTAGAATTAGTGTTGTTACATTAAAAGACATGTTAGTTTTGTTAGCTATTGACACATTTTCCTCAATGACAGGTGTGCCAATGTGCATCCACAAACAATATTTGAGAATGATTATTTTGCCACATTTTCACTAATAAATATGTTCCCCTATTTTTAAGTTTTTTCAATCTGATAGGTGAGAAATTATATGTTGGTGCTATTTTAATTTGTTTTATCTAATTATGAGCAAGTTGGAACATCTTTTCATATATATATGTACCTCTGTATATGAATATGATTATCTGTTCACACTTTCCCCTCTTTTTCTGTGAGATTTTTTTCCTTAGTTCCTTGATTTTTTTTTGTTTTTATTTTCACTTTTCCTCAATTTTTGAGAATTCTTCATGTTTTAGAAATTGGCCTCTCATATTAGACTCCTATAGTGCAAGAATTAAAATCAAGAATCAATAAATGGGATGGATTCAAACTCAAAAGCTACTTATCAAAAGAAATAATCAGTAAAGTGAATAGAGAGCCTACAGAATGGGAGCAAATTTTTACCACATGCACATCAGATAGAGCACTAATCTCTAGAATATAAAAAGAACTCAAAAATCTTTTTTTAATTTAAAAAAAATTTTTTTAGTTACACATGACAGTACAATGATCTTGACCTTTCATACATTTGAATCAAATGGGGTATAATTTCTCATTTTTCTGAGTGTACAGGTTGCAGAATCACATTGGTCAAACAGTCACGTATATACATACAGCAATACTAGTGTCTATTTTATTCTGCTGCCCTTCCTATCCCCCCTTCCCCTCCCCTCCCCTCCATCACATCTCTCTACCCAATCTAATGTGACACACTTTTTTTTCTCCTCACAACATCATACATGTATTCTGTATAACAATGAGGATCTCCTTCCGTATTCTGTGCAATTCCCCTTCTCCCTCCTTATCCCTCCCACCTCTCTTCCCTATTTAGTGGTAATCTTCTTCTCATGCTCTTCCTCCCTATCCCATTTTGAATCACCCCCCTTATATCAGAGAAGACATTTGGCATTTGTTTTTTAGGGATTGGCTAACTTCACTTAGCATAATCTGCTCTAATGCCATCCATTTCCCTGCAAATGCCATAATCTTGTTATTTTTTAGTGCTGAGTAATATTCTAATGTGTATAAATGCCACTTTTTTAATACATTCCTCAACTGAAGGGCATCTAGGTTGGTTCCATAGTCTAGCTATTGTGAGTTGTGCTGCTATAAACATTGATGTGGCTGTGTCCCTGTAGTATGCTGTTTTTAGGTCTTTTGGGTATAGTCCGAGAAGGGAAATAGCTGGGTCAAATGGTGGTTCCATTCCAACTTTCCAAGAAATCTCCACACTGCTTTCCAAATTGGCTGCACCAATTTGCAGTCCCACCAGCAATGTATGACTGTACCTTTTTCCCTGCATCCTCGCCAGCACTTATTGCTGTTTGACTTCATAATGGCTGCCATTCTTAATGGAGTGAGATGGTATCTTAGAGTAGTTTTAATTTGCATTTCTCTGATTGCTAGAGATGGTGAGCATTTTTTCATGTATTTGTTGATTGATTGTATATCCTCTTCTGAGAAGTGTCTGTTCAGATCCTTGGCCCATTTGTTGATTGGGTTATTTATTTTTTTGTTGTTTAACTTTTAAGAACTCAAAAATCTTAACATGAAAAAAAACAAATAACCCAATCAATAAGTGGGCCAAGGAACTGAACAGACACTTCTCAGAAGATGATATAAAACCAATCAACAAATATACAAAAAAAGTTCAACATCTCTAGCAATTAGAGAAATACAAATGCAAACCACTCTAAGATCTCACTCCAGTCAGAATGGCCGCTATCAAGAATATAAACAACAATAAGTGTTGGTGACGATGTGGGGGAAAAGGCACACTCATACATTGCTGGTGGGACTGAAAATTGGTGCAGCCAATAAGGAAAGCAGTATGGAGATTCCTTGGAAAACTTGGAATGGAACTACTATTTGACCCAGCTGTGCACTCCTCGGTTTATACCCAAAGGACTTTAAAACAGCATACTACAGGGACACAGCCACATCAATGTTTACAGCAGCACAATTCACAATAGCTAAACTGTGGAATCAACCTAGATGCCCTTCAAGAGATGAATGGAAAAATAAACTGTGGTGTATATACACAATGGAATATTACTCAGCATTAAAAGAGAATAAAATCATGGCATTTTCAGGTAAATGGATGGAGTTGGAAAGTATCATTTAAGTAAAGTAAGCCAATTTCCCCCAAAAAATGCTGAATTTTTTTCTGATAAGTGGATGGTGATCCATAATGGGGGTAGGAGGAGCATGGGAGAAATGGAGGAATTTTGGATAGGGTAAAGGGGAGAGAGGGGAAAAGAGGGGACATGGGGGTAGGAAAGATGGTGGAATGAGATGCACATCATTACCCTAAGTACATATATGAAGACATGAATGGTGTGACTCTACTTTGTGTACAACTAGATATATGAAAAATTGTGCTCTATTTGTGTAATATTAACTAAACTGCATTCTGCTGTCATATATAACAAATTAGAAAAAATAAAATTAAAAAATATACATGTTCAAAGCTAAAAATAAGAAGAAATTGGCCTCTTGTGATATGTGCTACCAATATTTTTACTAGCTTATCAGTTTTTTATTTTACTTTTGGTGTTTTTTATTGTTAAAAGGTTATTTGCTTTTATATAGTTCAGTTTGTCCGTCTTATTTTCACTGGATTTCGAGTCTGTAGTTATAAAGCTATTCCCAACAACATGGACAAACAGGAATTCACCTGAGTTTTCTACCTCCACTGGATTTTGAATCATAGTTAGAAAATGTTTCACTGTGCCACAAATAAAGATGAATTTACACATATTTACATGTAGTAGGTATATGGTTTCACTTTTTACATTTAGATGCCTACAAATTTTTATGTTTTTTTCTCCTATATGATGTGAGGTATGGATCTATAGTTTTCCAATTATCCCAGTACAATTTGACTAGATTGATTATTTGAGATGCCACATTTATACCAAATTTACATATATGCATGAGCCTATTTATTAGTATCTATTAAATAAGATATGTTTTACCCATCCTCTTTTATTGTCTGCTGTGTATTAAGTATGCTGCAACTAGGAATTTCCACAAGAGCTGGAGTACTTGAACTAGAAAGAGTGCAGGAAAGGGATGCTCAGGAACATTTTTGTGAATCTGTAGTTGGAAGCTTTACCTCCTTGCAGTTCATGACTTAAGTCAGAACTTCCCATCGAGGTGACTGGACAGTGCATGTTAGACCAGAAGTAGATGGCACTTTGGAGACTTTTGAGAGATTGAGGAAAGTTTATTTTGGTATACTTCGTCTCTTCTATAGTATGCCAAATTAGTATTGTTAGTTGCCTTTATTTTATTTTTAAAATGCTGCCTTTTGATATATTGGGACCAAAAAATTCTAGAAAAACACTGCCTGAAAAGGAAATATCCCTCCATCATAGGAGGGGCTTCAGTTGTATATTCGTTGCCTTTGGAAAAAAACTCTTGATTCAATAACTTCAAAGATGCATATCAATAACACCAAACTCCTATTCCTACAACATGTGCTTATTAATCATATTTTATTTTTTTAAAGAGAGAGAGAATTTTTAATATTTATTTTTCAGTTTTCGGTGGACACAACATCTTTATTTTATTTTTATGTGGTGCTGAGGATCGAACCCAGTGCCCCGCGCATGCCAGGTGAGCGTGCTACTGCTTGAGCCACATCCCCAGCCCCAATCATATTTTATTTTAATTTTCTGTACTTTATGATGCTTTGACATCTTGGGGACTTATGAACACATAAGGACTATTTCTCCCACAGTTAGCTAATTCCTAGAGATAGCAAACAACTTATTATTTACTAGCACATCTTGATAGGCAAACCAACTAATTTTCAGGTAACCTCCATTTACCAAGCTCTTGCAGTCTAGCACACTATGCCCCTGTCCAGGTATTAGACAATTTAGAACCACTCCTGTAGCCTAGAGCCCACTGAAATTATTTAAACAATCCAATTCCCAATCTAGTCTGCTGGCCTTTCCTGCCTTATCCATTCCTTTCTGTGAAAACACACTAAATACTCTTGCCCACATTTGGTCCTTAGTCCTTTTGCCTCCTGATTGACTCTGGTGCTTTCCCATATGACCCTACATGGTGTAGTAAGGTTGTCCCTCCTGGAAACTGTGAATAACAGACTGTCTTTTCAATGTCAATTGTCTCTGGTTTTATTAACCTCGCTATACCTGAATAATAATAAAAACTGTGTTTTAAAACAACCAAATTCACAGTGTGAAGAATTCTTCTGACCAAATTGCCTGATTTTTTGTGAACAAATTGCCTGTTTTTACTAATCATTGCTTAAAATTATAAATTTTATAATCACTGCAATTTTGCATTATTTGATTAATAGGTACACTGATTTTTTCATATTTGTTTAGTAGTTGTTTTTCTTCCTGTGAAAAAGTGAATTGTGTATTCTTGTATTTTGCACATTTATTCAGAATGATTTTAAAGCAAACTGAATCAAAATGGTTCATGTAAAATATATATCTAAAACTTTTAGAGGAAAATGAAGGAAAAAAATTCTAGATCTTTGGTTTGGTAAAGATTTCCTACACTTGATAACCAAAGTATGATTCATAAAAGAAAATATTTATAAATTAGAATTTGTAAAATTAAACTTTAAAAAATAAAAATTATGTTTAAAACCTTAGAAACTTTTCCCCTATGAAAAATCAAGTTAAGGAAATAAAATACAAAAACTGCAGACTTGGAGAAACTATTGGCAAATCACACATCCAATAAAGGACTTGTATCTAGAGTATATCAAGAACACTTAAAACTCAACAGGAGAAAATAGACAATTCAATTAATAATCAAAAGACATGAAGACATATTTTATTTAAGAAGACCCACAGGTGGAAAATAAGCACATGAAAAGATGCTCAATATCATTAGGCATCAGGGAATACAAATTAACACTATAATAAGGTATCATGACACATGTATTAGAATGTCAAAAAATTAGAAAATAATGAAACATCAAATGCTGGGGAAGATATGGAGATTTAAATATCTCTTACCTATTAATTGTGGACATGTAAAATGGCATAATCACTCTAAGAGAAAGTATGTCAATTCCCTTTTCTTTTTTCCTTTATTATTTTCCTTTTCATTCTTTTTTTTTTTTTTTTTTTTTTTTTTTTTTTTTTTGCTGGAGATCAAACCCAAGCCCTTGCATGTGCTAGGCAACCATATCACTGATCTACACACCCCACCTTCTAATTCTTATAAAACTAAGCATGCATTTACCAAGGAATTATATTTCTGAACATTTAACCCAGATAAATGAAAACTCATGCCCACATAAAAAATATACACACAAATGTTCATAGTAGCCTTATTCTTAATAGCCCCAAACTGGAAACAACGTAAACATCCTCCAGTGAGTTAATGGAAAAACAAATTCTGGTATATCCATACCATAGAATACTACTTAACAATAATAAATGAACTAGTGATACACACAAAATTATGAAAATTATTTGATGCTTAGTGAAAAAAGCCAATCTAAAAAGTCAATAACATATGATTCCAATTAAATAACCTCATTGAAACGACAGAATATAGAATCAGAGAATAAATCAGTGCTTGCCAGGGAACTGTAACAGGGGTGAGGGTGGGTATGATTATAATCGAATAGCATGAGGGAATGCTTTTGTGGTGATGCAACACATATGATAAACGTGCATACAACTATACCCCTCTCTCTTACACACAAATCCAAAACAGATTAGTGAAAACTGAATAAACTCTGTAGTCTAGTTAACTATATTTTACTATAGTAATAAAATATGTCATCCTGGGAAAGCCAGGGGAAGCACACAGAAGACTACAAACTCTTTTTTTCAACCTTCTATAAGTCTATGATTATTTCAAAATAAAAAGTTTAAAAAAGCAATGCTGGAGTTTTCGTTTGAATAGGGTTGAATTACACATGAATTTCGGGTCATTGACACATTTACAATGTTGGGTCTTCCCATGTTCCCTTATTTATTGACTTTAAAAATGTTTCAGTTGTTTCTTTATATATCACTTTTATCAACCAAGATAGGACAAGGGAGTTTAATGTTAGCATATTTTAAGTTTAAGGCAAACAAAATTATTTTAGGCACCTTACTTCAAGTTCTGTGCATGATTTAAGTTACTGAGGTTTTAGATATTCCTTTTTATAGTTGTTTTAGTTGTGTGCTCTCCAGATTACTATGTATGTATGTATCTATCTACCTATCTATAAATAATCACAGTTTAAGTAAAGATATATTATAAGACTTTATATAAAATGTATAATTCTTGCCACATTAGAGGTTACTTTAATCTTTTCCAGTCTTTTTGTTCTATAGTTGTCATATCTATTATATCTTTATGCAAAGCCTATAAAATGTCACAATTTTTGCTTTAAAGTGCCCTGTGGATTTTAAGAAATTAAGACAAAAACAAATGAAGTTAGTTTTTTAAAAATATTTTCACAATATATAATTGCCCCTCTATTTTTTAAATGAGTAATTGAATTTCCATCTGGATTCATTTCCCTTCAGCCTGATAAAGAACTTCCTTTTGCGAAGAGATCAAGCAGTATCTAGGCAGCAGTGGTGTGGCTAATGAAGCCAATAAGATCACTTGTGCAGCTGCTGGGTCAACTTGTCACACTTCCATAGATTCATCCAGTAAGGAAACGACAAGCACAAATGGATTCAGTGTATTACTTAGATCAACATGTCATTAGCTCTACATATATCTTGTCCCACAGGATTACACTGAATCAGAGGGCCCAGGTGACAGGTGTAATGGACAATAGGTTACTCTGTTACTGAGAAGCCAACTCTAAACTGTAGTCAAGAATTTTTATGCATCTGTACCCTAAGAGGGAGGAAGATAGAAAGTTCTTTGCTCAAGTGACATTAGGAACGTGAATGAGAAATTTTGCCTGTGGATAGTTCCTCATCAGGTTGTTCTCAGCTCAGATTGTGGTCAAGCCTTTGCCTAATTGGTCCATATGGAGACAAAATAGTAATTGAGGTCTATGTGGTGAATCTGTTTTCCTACACCTTTAGTGTATGGTTACAGGTCTTATGGTTACAGTCTTATGGTTCAGGTCTGCTGACAAAGAATTTTCTTAATTTTGTTGTGTTTCAAAATATCTTTGTTTTGCCTTCTTTCTTTTGTTTTGCTTGGTGTTTTGTAACAATGCATTTTGAATCAAATAAATTTCTAAAAGTGAAAAAAAGAAATGAATAAACCCTAAAAAAAACTAAAACTATAAACACTATTTCTGACTCCCATGTACTATGCTATGGTTGTCATATATTTTGCTATTACATATGTTATAAGTCATACAATTTTTTTATTGGTTGTTCAAAACATTACAAAGCTCGTGATAAATCATCTTTCATACATTTGACTCAATTGGGTTATGAACTCCCATTTTTACCCCAAATACAAATTGCAGAATCACATCGGTTACACATTCACATTTTTACATAATGCCCTATTAGTGATTGTTGTATTCTGCTACCTTTCCTATCCCCTACTATCCCCCCTCCCCTCCCCTCCCATCTTCCCTCTCTACCTCTTGTGCTGTTGTTCAATTCTCTCCCTTGTTTTCCCCCCTTTCCCCTCACAACCTCTTCTATGTATTTTGTGTAACATTGAGGGTCTCCTACCATTTCCATATGTTTTCCCTTCTCTCTCCCTCTCTCTCCCCCCAATCGTCTTTGTTTAATGTTAATCTTTTCCTCATGCTCTTCCTCCTTGTTCTGTTCTTAGTTGCTCTCTTTATATCAAAGAAGACATTTGGCATTTGTTTTTTAAGAATTGGCTAGCTTCGCTTAGCATAATCTGCTCTAATGCCATCCATTTCCCTGCAAATTCTATGATTTTATCATTTTTTAGTGCTGAGTAGTACTCCATTGTGTATAGATGCCACCTTTTTTTTATCCATTCATCTATTGAAGGGCATCTAGGCTGGTTCCACAGTCTAGCTATTGTGAATTCTGCCGCTATGATCATTGATGTGGCAGTATCCCTATAGTACACTCTTTTAAGATCCTCAGGGAATAGTCCGAGGAGGGCGATAGCTGGTTCAAATGGTGGATCCATTCCCAGTTTTCCCAGGAATCTCCATACTGCTTTCCATATTGGCCTTACCAATTTGCAGTCCCACCAGCAATGTACAAGAGTACCCTTTTCCCCACATCCTCGCCAGCACTTGTTGTTGTTTGACTTCCTAATGGCTGCCAATCTTACTGGAGTGAGATGGTATCTTAGGGTGGTTTTGATTTGCATTTCTCTGACTGCTAGAGATGGTGAGCATTTTTTCATGTACTTGTTGATTGATTGTATGTCCTCCTCTGTGAATTGCCTGTTCAGGTCCTTGGCCCATTTGTTGATTGGGTTATTTGTTATCTTATTGTCTAATTTTTTGAGTTCTTTGTATATTCTGGATATTAGGGCTCTATCTAAAGTGTGAGGGGTAAAAATTTGTTCCCAGGATGTAGGCTCCCTATTTACCTCTCTTATTGTTTCTCTTGCTGAGAAAAAACTTTTTAGTTTGAGTAAGTCCCATTTGTTTATTCTAGTTATTAACTCTTGTGCTATGGGTGTCCTATTAAGGAATTTGGAGCCCGACCCAACAATATGTAGATCAGAGCCAACTTTTTCTTCTATCAGGCACAGAGTCTCTGATTTGATATCTAGCTCCTTGATCCATTTTGAGTTAACTTTTGTGCATGGCGAGAGAAAGGGATTCAGTTTCATTTTGTTGCATATGGATTTCCAATTTTCCCAGCACCATTTGTTGAAGATGCTATCCTTCCTCCATTGCATGCTTTTAGCCCCTTTATCAAATATAAGAAAGTTGTAATTTTGTGGATTGGTCTCTGTGTCCTCTATTCTGTACCATTGGTCCACCCGCCTGTTTTGGTACCAGTACCATGCTGTTTTTGTTACTATTGCTCTGTAGTATAGTTTGAAGTCTGGTATCGCTATACCTCCCGATTCACACTTCCTGCTTAGAGTTGCTTTTGCTATTCTGGGTCTTTTGTTTTTCCATATGAATTTCATGATTGCTTTATCTATTTCTACAAGAAATGCTGTTGGGATTTTAATTGGCATCGCATTGAACCTATAGAGAACTTTGGGTAATATCGCCATTTTGATGATGTTAGTTCTTCCTATCCATGAACAGGGTACATTTTTCCATCTTCTAAGATCTTCTTCTATTTCTCTCTTTAGGGTTCTGTAGTTTTCATTGTATAAGTCTTTCACCTCTTTTGTTAGGTTGATTCCCAAGTATTTTATTTTCTTTGAGGATATTGTGAATGGAGTGGTTTTCCTCATTTCCATTTCAGAAGTTTTGTTGCTGATATACAGGAATGCCTTTGATTTATGCGTGTTGATTTTATATCCTGCCACTTTGCTGAATTCATTTATTAACTCTAGCAGTTTCTTTGTAGACCCTTTTGGGTCTGTTAAGTATATTATCATGTCATCCGCAAATAGCGATAATTTAAGTTCTTCTTTTCCTGTTTTTATGCCTTTAATTTCTTTTGTCTGTCTAATTGCTCTGGCTAGTATTTCAAGAACTAAATTGAATAGAAGTGGTGAGAGAGGGCATCCCTGTCTAGTTCCAGATTTTAGAGGGAATGCCTTCAGTTTTTCTCCATTTAGAATGATGTTAGCCTGAGGCTTAGCATAGATAACTTTTACAATGTTGAGGTAAGTTCCTGTTATCCCTAGTTTTTCTAGTGTTTTGAACATAAAGGGATGCTGTACTTTGTCAAATGCTTTTTCTGCATCTATCAAGATGATCATGTTTCTTATCTTTAAGTCTATTGATGTGGTGAATAACATTTATTGATTTCCGTATATTGATCCAGCCTTGCATCACAGGGATGAATCCTACTTGTTCAGGGTGCACAATTTTTTTGATATGCTTTTGCATTCGATTCGCCAGGATTTTATAGAGAATTTTTGCATCAAAGTTCATTAGAGATATTGGTCTATAGTTTTCTTTCTTTGAAGTGTCTTTGTCTGGTTTTGGGATCAGGGTTATGTTGGCCTCATAGAATGAATTTGGAAGAGCTCCTTCTTTTTCTATTTCTTGAAATAGCTTGAAAAGTATTGGTATTAATTCTTCTTTGAAGGTTTTGTAAAACTCTGATGTATACCCATCTGGTCCCGGGCTTTTCTTAGTTGGTAGTCTTTTGATGGCCTCTTCAATTTCTTCTTTTGTTATTGGTCTGTTTAAATTGTGTGTGTCTTCCTGACTCAATCTGGGCAGATCATATGACTTGAGAAATTTATCGATATCTTCACTATCTTCTATTTTATTGGAATATAGGGTTTCAAAATACTTTTTAATTATCTTCTGTATTTCTGTAGTGTCTGTTGTGATATTGCCTTTTTCATCCCGTATGTTAGTAATTTGAGTTCTCTCTCTTCTTCTCTTCGTTAACATGGCTAAGGGTCTGTCGATCTTATTTATTTTTTCAAAGAACCAACTTTTAGTTTTATCAGTTTTTTCAATGGTTTTTTTTTTGTTTCAATTTCGTTGATTTCTGCTCTGATTTTAGTTATTTCTTGTCTTCTGCTATATTTGCTGTTGTTTTGCTCTTCTTTTTCTAAGGTTTTAAGATGTAGTGTGAGTTCATTTATTTGTTGGTTTTTTCTTTTTTTGAGGAATGAACTCCAGGAAATGAATTTCCCTCTTAAAAGTGCTTTCATTGTGTCCCATAGATTCCGGTATGTTGTGTCTGTATTGTCGTTTATCTCTAGGAATTTTTTGATTTCCTCCTTTATATCTTCTGTAACCCATTGATCATTCAGTAACATATTGTTCATTTTCCAGGTGATGCAGGATTTTTTCTTCCTTCTTTTATCATTGATTTCCAGTTTCATTCCATTATGGTCAGATATGGTGCATGGTATTATCTCCACACCTTTATATTTACTGAGAGTCGCCCTATGGCATAATATATGGTCTATCTTTGAGTAGGATCCATGTGCTGCTGAGAAGAACGTGTATCCACTTGATGATGATTGATATATTCTATATATGTCGGTTAAGTCTAGGTTATTGATTGCGTTATTAAGTTTTATAGTTTCTTTGTTCAGCTTTTGTCTAGAGGATCTGTCCAATGGCGAGAGTGGTGTGTTGAAGTCCCCCATAATTATTGTGTTGTGGTCTATTTGACTCTTGAACTTGAGGAGAGTTTGTTTTATGAACGTTGCAGCACCATTGTTTGGTGCATACAAATTGATAATTGTTATGTCTTGATGGAGAATGGTTCCTTTTAACAGTATATAGTGTCCTTCTTTATCCCTTTTGATTACCTTAGGTTTGAAGTTGACTTTATTTGATATGAGAATGGCCACTCCTGCTTGCTTCTGAGGGCCATGTGAGTGGTATGATTTTTCCCAACCTTTCACCTTCAGTCTGTGTATGTCTTTTCCTATCATATGAGTCTCCTGAAGGCAGCATATTGTTGGATTTGTTTTTTTAATCCAGGTTACTAGCCTATGTCTCTTGATTGGTGAATTTAAGCCATTAACATTTAAGGTTACAATTGAAATATGGTTTGTACTTCCAGTCATGTTTATTTATTTATTTATTTTAGATTGGCTAGTTTTCCCTCTTTGGTTATTTTTCTCCCCCTTTACTGAGATACTTCCCACTGTTAGTTTTGGGCGCTATTTTTCAATTCCTCTTCTGGTAATATTTTGTTCAACATGCTTTGCAGTGCTGGTTTTCTGACTGCGAATTCTTTTAGCTTTTGTTTATTGTGAAATATTTTAATTTCATTGTCAAATCTGAAGCTTAGTTTTGCTGGATATAGATTCTTGGTTGGAATCCATTATTTTTCAGTGTTTGAAATACGTTGTTCCAGGATCTTCTCGCTTTCAAAGTCTGTGATGAAAAATCAGTCGTTAACCTAATTGGTTTACCCCTAAATGTAATCTGCCTCCTTTCTCTCGTAGCTTTTAGTATTCTCTCCTTGTCCTGTTTGTTAGCTATCTTCATAATTATGTGTCTTGGAGTTGGTCTATTATGGTTTTGGATGTTTGGGGTCCTGTAAGCTTCCAGGATTTGGCAATCCATTTCATCTTTCATCTCTGGGAAGTTTTCTAGTATTATCTCATTTAGTAAGCTATCCATTCCTTTGGACTGATTCTCTGTGCCTTCTTCTATCCCAATGACTCTCAAATTTGGTCTTTTGATGAGATCCCATATCTCTTGGATAGATTGCTCGTGAGATTTCAGCATCTTTTCTGTGTTGACTATATTCTTTTCAGGTTGATAAACTTTGTCTTCATTATCTGATGTTCTGACTTCTACTTGATCTAGTCTGTTTCTAATATTCTCATTAGCGCTTTTAATCTGATTTACGGTTTCTTGCATTTCTATGATTACAGCTTGATTTTTTTTTTAACACCTCTATCTCCTGATAAAGCTCATTCTTTGCGGATTGAATTTGTGTGGTTAGTTCCTCTTCAAAATATACTTTCAATGCTTGGATTTGCTGTCTCATGTCTTCTCTAATATTCCGTTCCATCTGAATTAGGTATGCCTTGATTTCTTTCCCTGTCCATGTTTCTGATTCTTCTAGGTCCTCCTGTATATTTAGGTTGTCCTGCATTGTTTGTAACCCTTTTTTCCCTTGTTTTTTCATATTGTTCACATTGCTTTCCAGCTCTGTTTGACTGCTTTGTAACTGCTTTCTCCTACACATTTGTTTTGGCTTTGTATATCTCTTTTGTCTCTCTTTTGTGGTGGGAGATTATGCGTAGAAATGTTGGGCTTTGTTGTACTTTAAAGCTGATTCATTCAATTCATATAAGGCTTCTAGGTTCTGTATGCATAGAATGATTTGCTGTTTGTTCTTAGGACTATATGTTTAGGTTAGGTGCTCTGGTGGTACGATGGTTAGTATGTCTTGGCTACTTTAGAAGATTGCTCCACTGAAGGTGGATACTACCAGGCAATTGGATCAGGGTGTTGGTAGTAGCTAGGTATTTAGGAGTCTTATAGACAGCCTCGAGACATTCACCTATTTGCATTTAGACAATTACACGCAACGGAAGATGTAATGCTTGGGATGAGAATTGGGGGGTAGGGGAATGAAGGTGCTGCTAAAGTGGATTCTGCTGGGAAGGAATTCCGCCGGCCGAACTCCGATGACATCACCTCTCTGCTATGGCGGGCCCCAGGCTCCTTGCCGGAGTGTCCGAGGGGAGGGGTGGGACTGGTCCGGCCCGGTTCGCCTCAGCTCCTGGCTCATGGAGGCTTGGCTAAAGACTTCTTCCTGCCAAGCTGTGTCTCGGCGTCTAGCAGGACCCAGTCACTTTGGCTGCGGGCGGGTGGACGGATCTGCAGCTGTGCCCATGGTGCGCGGACTGTGGCTGGTGGATCTCTCTGCTTCTGCCGAGTGACAGTTTGTAGATGTTGCGTGCGAGGCAGTTCAGCTGGCGCTGTGTGGTCTGAGTGTGTGGTCTCCAGCTCAGTCGAGAGGTTGCTAACAGGGTGGATGAGAGCGAGCAATACTGTTTACTTTAATTTATTTTGGATGCCGGAATTGTGCCCAGGGTTCCTCTTAAGCTTGATTCCACAGCTAGCAGCTTCAATCCCTCCTTGATTGCTTCTTCTATTTCATCCATTGACATTGGTCTGTTCAAATTGTGTGTATCCTCCTGACTCAGTCTGGGCAAATCATATGACTTAAGAAATTTATCGATGTCTTCACTATCTTCTATTTTATTGGAATATAGGTTTTCAAAATAATTTCTAATTATCTTCTGTATTTCTGTAGCATCTGTTGTGATATTGCCTTTTTCATCCCATATGTTAGTAATTTGAGTTCTCGCTCTTCTTCTCTTCGTTAGCATGGCTAAGGGTCTGTCGATCTTATTTATTTTTTCAAAGAACCAACTTTTAGTTTTGTTAATTTTTTCAATAGTTTCTTTTGTTTCAATTTCATTGATTTCCACTCTGATTTTAATTATTTCTTGCCTTCTGCTACCTTTGCTGTTGTTTTGCTCTTCCTTTTCTAGGGCTTTGAGATGAAGTGTGAGCTCATTTATTTGTTGGTTTTTCCTTTTTTTGAGGAATGACCTCCAGGCAATGAATTTCCCTCTTAAAACAGCTTTCATTGTGTCCCATAGATTCTGATATGTTGTGTCTGTATTTTCATTTATCTCTAAGAATTTTTTGATTTCCTCCTTTATGTCTTCTGTAACCCATTGATCATTCAGTAACATATTGTTCATTTTCCATGTGATGTAGGATTTTTCCTTCCTTCTTTTATCATTGATTTCCAGTTTCATTCCATTATGATCAGATAAAATGCATGGTATTATCTCTACCCCTTTATATTTACTGAGGGTTGCCCTGTGGCATAATATATGGTCTATTTTTGAGAAGGATCCATGTGCTGCTGAGAAAAAAGTATATCCACTTGATAATGGTTGATATATTCTATATATGTCAGTTATGTCTAGGTTATTGATTGTGATATTGAGTTCTATAGTTTCTTTATTCAACTTTTGTTTGGAGGTTCTATCCAATAGTGAGAGAGGTATGTTGAAGTCACCCATAATTATTGTGTTGTGGTCTATTTGATTCTTGAACTTGAGGAGAATTTGTTTTATGAACGTCGCAGCACCATTATTTGGTGCATAAATATTGATAATTGTTATGTCTTGTTGGTGAATGGTTCCTTTTAACAGTATATAATGTCCTTCCTTATCCCTTTTGATTAACTTAGTCTTAAAGTCAATTTTATTCGATATGAGGATGGCCACCCCTGCTTGCTTATGAGGACCGTGTGCATGGTATATTTTTTCCCAACCTTTCACCTTCAGTCTGTGTATGTCTTTTCCAGTCAGATGTGTCTCTTGGAGGCAGCATATTATTGGATTTGTTTTTTTAATCCATGTTACCAGCCTATGTCGCTTTATTGGAGAGTTTAAGCCATTAACGTTTAGAGTTACTATTGATATATGGTTTGTACATCCAGCCATGTTTGATTATTTATCTTTTTTTTTAAATTTAGTTTGTTTCTCCATGGTTAGCTTTCCCCCCGCCCTCTGTCTTTACTGAGGCACTTCCCACTGATGGTTTTGGTTATTGTTTTTCATTTCTTCCTCATGTAGTGTTTTGCTCAAGATGCTTTGCAATGCTGGTTTTCTGGCTGCAAATTCTTTTATCTTTTGTTTATCATGAAAGATTTTTATTTCATTGTCGTACCTGAAGCTTAATTTTGCTGGATACAGTAATCTTGGTTGGCATCCATTGTCTTTCAGTGTTTGAAATACGTTGTTCCAGGATCTTCTCGCTTTCAGCGTCTGTGATGAAAAATCCATTGTTAACCTTATTGGTTTACCCCTGAATGTAATCTGCCTCCTTTCTCTTGTAGCTTTTAATATTTTCTCTTAAAATATTATATATTTCTGTATATTGGATATCTTCATAACGATGTGTCTTAGCGTTGGTCTACTGTGATTTTGTATGCTCAGTGTCCTGTATGCATCTACAATTTGTATATCCATTTCCTTTTTTATTTCTGGAAAGTTTTCTATAATTATTTCATTCAGCAGGTTACTCATTCCCTTGGTTTGAACCTCTATACCTTCCTCTATCCCGATGACTCTTAAGTTTGGTTTTTTATGTTATCCCATATCTCTTGGATGTTTTTCTCGTGATTTTTTACCAGCCTTTCTGAGTTGGCTAGACTCTTTTCAAGATGATACATTTTGTCTTCATTATCTGACGTTCTGGCTTCTACTTGCTCCACTCTGTTAGTGATTCTCTCAATTGAGCTTTTAATTTGATAAAGATGCTTAACTTCTTCTTTTATCTGTTTATGCAATTCATTTTCAATGTATTCTTTCACTGTTTGAATTTGCTGTCTCGTATCCTCTTTAAGGTTCCATTCCATCTGTCTAAGGTATTCCTTGAGTTCCTTATGTGACCTTTTTTCTGATGACTCTAGGTCCTCCTGAATATTTAGGCTGTGCTGCATTGTTTGTACTCCTTTTCTTCCTTGCTTTTTCATGCTGCTCATGTTACTTCTTGTTCTGTTTGACTGCTGAGTTACTGTTTACTCCTATAAATTTATTTGATGCTTGGGAGGAAAGGTATTAGAAGGGAAGGGAAGAAGTCACTAAAGAGAATGAGAGTAAGCAGGTAGAATTCAAGGAAGGGGGAATAAGAGAATTGAAAAGAAATGAAAAGACAAAAAAAAATAGAAAAGAAAAAAAGAAAAAAATTTAAAAAAATAATAAACAAATAAAAATTTAAATTTAAAAAAGTTTTAAAAACAACAACAAAAAAATGAAAATGAAAAAAAAACCCAAATTAAAAAAAATTAATAAATGCAGTCTTAGAGTTTGATCAACTTCTCTTCCGGTAGGTGGAGCTGTGCCCACTGCGCCAAGCCTCTCCTCTCAATAGGCGGGAACCAATCCCTGTGCAGCAGCTCCTCCTCCCAGACTGGGCGGGTCTCCAATCCTGAGTGCCTAGGGCCTTCTCTTGTGTCTAGTCACTTCCCCACTTTTCCTCAAGCCAGGCCCTGCTCACCGGTGACGCTCACCACAATACTGGCTACACGCCAGGTCTGCTTCTCCTGGGAGCCCTGTTTTCATGAATGCCTGGGCACACTCTCCCTGTTTGCCATTCCCTCAGACCCTAAGTTTGTAGAGCTTGGGGCTGAGAACACTCAGCGAAATTTGCTTGCCCTCCGGTAGCCATGACCCCAGTAGCTGGTGCAAGAGACCTCAGTTGTCAGCACTGGTGGGAGCGGTAGCTGGGAGTTCCACGCCACGGTCCCGCGCCACTCCTGATTCCCTCGGTCTGGCTATCACGGGAGAGCTGGGAGGGGCCCTTAAGGTTTGCCCGCTGTGTGGAGAGGGAAGGCTAGGGGTTTACACACCTGCCGCCACCGGTTTCAATGAAGTTATCTCCTCTACTGTATTCTGGTTACGTCAGTTCTCTGCCATGGTGGTATCCCATGCAAATGGCGACAGTTCGTTCCCTTTGCCAGGTGACCAATGCAACGGGTGGGTCCTGACTGGCTCTCCCAAGCCCTGTCTCAATCCTGTGGCCACTGCCTATGAAGGCTCGGTTGGCTTTTACCTCCGTAGGTGCAGAAGGGCCAACCAGTTGTTTCAGCGGGATTGTTTAGTGCTGAGTCACAGCAGTTTGTCTGCGAGAAGCAGGTGAACAGGCACTTGAATTCAGCCGATCCGGGCTCGGTGTATGTTCTGAGAGGCCCAGACTGTTCGCCCCAGATCCACGTCAGCTCAGCATTGCCTAGTGATCCTGAGCAAACAGCATTTAGATGGTTTACGACTCCCTATGCCCGGGTAGCTGAAGAAGTCAGAGACTTGATCTCTCCGCACCTGCCGCCATGCTGGATCCCATTTTTGGCATTGTTAAGAGCAGTAGAAAGGCCATTTCCTGGTGCCCAGCAGCCAAGCCTGTCTTGGGGAGCTTTGGCTCCTGCTTGGCAGGGCCACCCGGGATCCTGGGTATGAGCAAAGCCTGGAGTCCAACTGCAGAAATCGTGGAACCATGGACCACGAAATCCTGCAGGTCTCCTCCAGGCAAGCTGAGTGTCCCTGCCTCCTGGGGACTGGTGGCAGCTCTGGGCGGAGGCAATCACGACGGACAGCAGACCCCCAGTAGCGTCCAGGTGAGCTAATGGTGTGCACGGGAGGACCATCGGCAGAGAGAAGGAAGCAGTTCGGGCTCAATGCCTGCCATTGCGCTTGGGCTCTGTCTCTCATTTGGTTCTTTATATGGTTTCTTTTTGTTATGATTTTCTATCTTTCCATGCATTGTGATAATGTTTTATTTTTCTCCCTCAGGTATAGTTATAGTAATTTCTATAAAATTCTATCTCAGGTTTGCTGTCTGTTGATTGTTTTATCTCTCAGATAAAACAATTTCTTAGTTTTTCATATGTTGAATAACTTTGGCCTGAGCTCTGTGCTTTAGTTCTTTATATCAGAATGAGTATCAGTTTGTCTTACTTGGTGTCAGTGTGTTAAAATTAGTGTTTTAGCTACTTTGTGTCTTGGCAACTTTGGCTTATCCTCAGTCTACAAGACATAAAAAATAGAAATCTCATTTTGTGTCTTACCTTTCCTTCAAGCATCAATTCCTCTTCAGAATCTACCTGCCTCTATTCATTATCCTATCTCTTCATATTGTCATTTCTTTATATTTTGTTTATAGTTGCTATCTTCAGAAGGATTAGTAACAAGATTTTAGCCATACTGGTAGCAGAAGAAGCCACCCTGCTCTATTTTAATCCCAGCAGTTTGTCCTTAGTGTGGGATTTTGTCCTAGAAAGGAGATTTGGAAGGTTGGTTTTCAGTTAATAGAAGTTAGAGTCCTTCAGTCCCTTTAGTCCTTCTTGTCACAGGTACTTTGTGCTAACTTGGTGTTGGGGAGAGCATAAGTCTTCTTGGTTTCAGCTGCTATTCTTGATGGTGCCACCATGTTCTCCTTACAGTGATACCTAGTGGCTATTTTTCCTTGTGAACTCCTACTCAACTAGGAGTTGGATTGCAGCATGTAACTGTGGAGAGCAACAAAATCTTAAGCCTTAGATGGTGCCTCCTCCCAGTGAGTTTGATAATGGGGAAATACACCTCTAGGGAGGAGACCTTTGATGTTACAAATGATAACTTGGTTTTGGCATTACTTTCTTTCAGGAATAGTCTTTCCAGTAGTAGTCTTTTAGTTTTTAGAGTGTTGGAATGTATATGCAGGTAGAGAAAAAGACTTAAGGTTTAGTCAGTCCACATGTAATTGATACATAGCACTCATCATCCTAGCAAAGCCTGAACTCCACTGGGAGTCTATTATCCCTAGTCAGCACTAGTGCTTAGATGTATCCAAATGTCAAAGGGCAGAAAATGTTCTTCTCAGGGTAATGAGTAGAGAAAAATAACACATTTTATAAAAAATCTTACTGTAACTCCTGTCCATTCTTCTTGAAAACACTTCTGTTTTCTAGGAGGTCTTTCCCCCTAGTTTTACCTTACTCAGATCCCTGATCCATCTGCCCTTTGTTTCCTCAGAGGTTTCCTTACTATTTTTGTGCTATTGTTGTAGAACCATCCATCTATGGATTCTGTAATGTGTCTAGGGTTGGATTCTGGAGTGAGGGCAAATTATAACTTTTTATTTTAAGAAAACCTGGGATAATTGTCTTTTTTTCTATTAAAAACCAAAATGACCAAAATTCTGAAGATATATATTTCAGAATATTAGAACTTAACAAGGAAATTTTCCTGAACCCTATAATACCCTTTACAATTTGAAACAATGAAGAATAATTGATCATTGACTTTGAGTGTTTCCCCAGGTAAGTATGTAGACATAATATTATCATGAGGATACAGATATAAAATAAAACTTTATATACATAAGATCTAATGGTATAGGAGATCATTCTGATTTTCATAAAATGTATCGTTAGTAGGCAATAAAGTTATGTCTGATTTTTCCTGTGGCATTATTGACCAGACATAGGTCCAGGGTTGCAATGTTCATTAATAAAATGAAAAATATTTTATTACATGTCTTCTTCTTTTATGAATTTTCCTTATAGTCTGATGAGGGCAAGTCATCATTTATAATTTCTATGGAGCCTAAAATGATAGAAAGTTTAAATGAAAAAAGACATACTGAATTATTCTAGTTCTTAATTTTGCCTAAGCCATTAAAAACCAATTAGATATAGACGAAATTTCTGTTTATAAGAAGCTTCAGAAGTCTTATAAATGAGAGCTAATATATTTTTTGAAGCACATTGCTTTGAACTCCATGCAGTCTTTTACAAAGTCATTGTATCATTTTAACAACAAGCATGTTTTCCATGAATATACTCATTCACACAGAGGAACAGCCTCAATCATTTATAATCCAGTGAGTCAAATGGTTTGAGCAAATGAGAATATGAACCATAAGCCAACTTCTTTCCTTCTTACATCTTTTCTCTCATTAGTACTTCATCCCCACCCCCATTCCTGTTGAAACATTACTCATGTCTTCTAGGACCTAATCAAACAGTTTCCAACCCAATCCCTTCTCCAGCACAAAAAAAATCGATTGCTTCATCCCTTATTCTTCTCTCCATCTCTAGTACCTCTCCCAGACATGAACTGTAGTAAATACATTAGGTGAATGCAGTTAGAGTAAAACAAATTATAAAATGTTACCATTTTTGGAGAGTGTCCATAAATATGGTGTCTCCAAAAAGAACATTCTCCTTTACTGCCAAGACCTAAGCAAACATGCTAAGACAGACCACTTGTCCAAGAATTGCTGTGGCTATTTATATTGGGAACTGAGAGAACCAAGAATCATGGCATTTCCTGAGCCTGTGGATGCCAACATTAACTGGCTTGTGTTTGGGGGAGTAGGCAAGTCACTCCTGATTAGTGTATTTGGCCAGGCATACCATACATAGAAACAGGCCTCTTCTATCAATCATATGCCTCTGTGGTCACCAATGCTCAACAGCACAATAGTGTATAATAAATATGGTTTAGTGATGTTTCAAGAAGAATAAGAGTGCTATTAGAATCTTAGGGGTTTATTTTCTTTTATGGAAAACTTCCCCTATTGTTCCATCAGAAATCCCTCAAATTTCAAAGTCTTTCAAATTAGAAGTATTGTAGATCCCTTTTAAGTTACATTCATGAGTGAATTATTCACCTCTTCCCCTTCCCCATGATATTCTTGATTTGAGGTAAATATGATGCTCATTTACCTTTTGCATTCTTGGATTAACTGTAGGTAGAACCTAATACATTCCCTCATGTGTTAGAGCTTGAATTGTTCGTTGTCAAATGAAGCCAACTTCAAGAACAGCAGACTAAGCAGCAGTGCTAGCCTTCTCTGTTTTGCAAAGCACTTATAAGGAAAAAGCTTGTGGAATTTGGCTCCATTTCCCACAGCAACGGGATAAGGGTTGTATGTAAACAATAATATCCTGTGCTACTTGGGCCTAATTTAACTGTCTTTATTGCTTTAGAAGGAACTGCCAAGTGAGGCTGTTTAGCAGAGCTCATGCTTGACATTCCAGAAATACTATAGGGTTCACTTCAAAAATGGTACTCCACACCACCAAGCTTGTGGCTGTTGGCATGCTGTCAATTGTCATAAGACTTTGTGCTGCCACATTCTTTCAAATCAAACAGAAGGTGCACTATCTGAAGAATGAATCTGGTACTCTGAGGGCAGACCTGTCATTGCAGGATGCCTTTACAGTTACCGCTTGGTTCTTTTCCTAGAAAGCTGTGGTAGCTTTGAGCTAAGATGACAAAGTTTGCTAAACTTGGAACAGAGGCAATTTTTGGAAAGGAAGTTATTGCATTGTTGATGGAGCAGTATAAGCCAGGAGTCAGGAGATCTGTGCTGCACTCTCCAGTCAACTAGCTACTTGTACTTGTAAAATGTCCTTGGTCTCTCTGGCCTGTTTTAAAATCTTGAAATAATGGGATCGTACTAGATGATCTCTAAATCCCTAAATCTGATCAGGCAATTTAGAACAGTAAATATCCAAAAAAGAGTCAAGAAACAGAAGTTCCCGGTATAGGCACCAACTTGATAGATGGCAAAGATGTAAGGTGCTATAGTTTGGATTTTAAATGTCCCCTAAAGCATATATGCTAAAGATGTGGTCCCCAATGTAGCAGTGTTCAGAAGTGGGACCTCTGGAAAGTAATTGGATGGTTAGAACTCTGACTTCATGAAGAGATTAATGCACTTATGGATTCAGAGCTTAATGGGTATCAGGGGAGGGTTTTGTTATAAAAGAGAGGACTGGCCTGGCTGGGGCTGAAGGACAAATTCTCTTTGAAGATTTCCTGTGGCCCCACAATCAGGATAGTAAGAATACCTGATGGGCAGCCCAAATCCATATGTCAGAGGAGGTCCAAGAGGATTTCCCAGATTAAGATACCAAAATCAGCAGACATCAAGGTGGTGAGTAGGGGGATTTTGGAATAGAGCAGGTCCTGTGGGTCTCAGGAAGGAGGGAATGCTTTGGGTTATTTGCCAAGGCCAGGTCTTCTTTGAGGCCAGTTTTAAAGTGGTGCTCATGGCCTGGCATGAGAATATGCCTGTTCCTCTTAAAAAACCACACAGAGGACAAAACAGCCTTGAGTTTCCTTACCTATAAAAGAAGGACATTGATTAAATGAGCTATGAGGACACTCCTGATTCAGACATCCCCAGAGTTAGAAGGTCCGAAGAGCTGTGTTCCTTTAGGAAACTAAATAGGAAATAAGCTCTCTTGCTAGGCCATTGTTCTGTCTTATGATGTGACCCAGAGTCTTTGAGATGCTAGAATTTTATTTTGATTATGTCTACAGCTGCACTGGCAGGACCGTCACCACCTATGAAATAACAGCCCAACTATCTTCCTACTCTTTCTGCAAACTCTTCCTAGGAGTTTGCAAGCTCTTCTTTGGAAGGTGATCCAGTCATACCTAGTTCCCAGGGGTACACCAGCTTCTCAAAAAATACTGGTGAATTCTCCCACCTCCACTCCATGTAGGGACTGCCTAGCCCAAGAGAGAATGTTCTGGTTACTCAAACTTTGAATGTTAGAAGTGAGTGTTTGTTGTAATATGGTATTTCCATGTCTTCAATGATGTACCTTGAATTATGGCCTCAATGCAGAAGCAGCCAAGGGAGCTGGGCCCTTGAACTGAACATAGTTACTGGGCAGGACACATACTTGGGGAAGTCACCTTGTTACAGGAAAAGGCAGCCATGAGGGCGGGGAGAATGGTCTCCAAGTGGATCTAGTGGCCTCAGTGATATTCTGAGAAATGGTCAACACTGAAGGATCTAGGTTAGCCAGCATAATAAGAACAACAACAAAAACAGCAGAAGCAAACATTTACTTGGACTCTAGGCTAAGCAATTAACATATATTCACAATAATCCTATGAGGTAGCAATGTTTTCTCCTCACTTTACATATAAGAAACCCAAGGCACAGAGGAATTAGGTAACTTTTTTAAGATCATACAACTAAGTGGTAGGTATGTGCGTATAGCTTGATTCTTTAGCCAGTTGGGTAATCATCAACTGCAAGACCTCTTATTAGTGGCCAAACCCAGCTGCTGGGTCACAGTGTCAAATCCAGAGAGAAGGATAGGCAAGAATGTAGCATTGGTCTACTTTATGCTTTGAATATAGCCCTTGTTGCTCTACCACTGTAATTTATTATTAAAACAGACATGTTTATTTCTATTCCACTTTCCCTCCACCTCCTTACTTTTTTCGCCTCCCAAATCTCAGGGGAGAATAGAATTACCTTTCTATCCCATGCTATGGTGAGTGTGTGTTCATGTCCAGAAAACTATGTCTAACATGACTATCTCCCAAATTAACAAGTGAATTACAACTCTGGACAGAGAACATGTGGAACATAGCCCTTGAATCACCTCTTTAAAACCCTCCTGTTAACCCTGATAGGCAGAATCACAGCCTCTGAGACAGGAGTGCCCTCCATTTCTCTTTTGCTAGCAAAGCAATAAAACTTTCATTCTTCTCAAAACTGTGTCTTCATTATTGGATTAGCATCAGAGACAAGGAATGCACTTTCAGTAACATGAACAAGGCAGATGAAATGGTTCAGGCATTCAGTAGGTATACATGGAAGACTATCCTCTGTGTCTGATATTTGGGGGAAGACACAAGCAAGACACTTTCATTTAGGCAAAGGCTTCAGTTTTGAAGGGAGCTAGGTTATTAAGCAGGACAACTCATAGTATTTGGAAGTGGAAATAAGGCTGAAGGCCAACTGTTAAGACCGAGTTGGTATATCAGCTAAGCTTGAGGAGAGTTCTCACCTGGGAACTCCTTTTAGGCATCCATTCCAGGGATACCAGATGGAAAGGGGACGATGTAATCATAATGCCTGAGGCTAGGCATTGACTCTACACCTATGCTGTAAGAATGGGCCCTTGTGGGACTGAGACTCAAGATCTAGCTGAAGGGATCTGAGTAGGGTAGGGAAATTGACTTAGGGGCTGATGAAACAAAAGGAGGGAATAATTCCCCAGCTTCTGTGGAATCTGTTTTTCCTTCTAATATTTCTTTGGCAGCAATAACCCCTGCTGTGATGGAAAGGACAATTAATTTGCAGCCAGGAGATATGTGCTCCATATGTTAGTAGAAATTGTAATGTTTGAACATTCTTTTAGGGATGGCTGAAATTCTTAGTAGAAATTCCAGGAAGACCAGAGGACATCTGGGAAATATATGTGGATTCAAGTGGAGAATAATACTAATTTTCTGGGGAAAATCTCCATGACCAAAAACTGTCTTGTTTCTTTTTTTTAAATTGTTTTCTCTTAAATGACACTTTAACCAAGTAATGTATATGAAAGGCTTTGTAAGCTGAAGGGCAGGAGTCCCAAAAAAGTTTGGTTAGCATATTCTTTTTCAAATATCTAGGATTGGCAACCCCAGGAGTTCACAAGAGGAGACAGGCATTTCTCCTTCTCAGACCAACACTGTTTCTTAGTAATGAGAAAGTGCCATTAAATGTTGATACTGAGTTCTCTGCTATGCTCACTAGTCTCCTATAGAGTCATCAAGAGGGGCCATTGCTACCTGCAGGCAGGGCTCTCATAGGTGGGGGAAGAGGAGAGCCTAACCCTTTGTTTTTGGCTAGCAATATTCACCCATCTCAAACTGATACCTATTACAATGGGGGAAATTAGAGCCCTGCCAAGGAGTTGGGATTCCTAAGTTCAAATCCCATCTCTGTGATCTTGAGGTTATTAGACAAAATCTCTGGGCAACATAAGGAAAAATGGAGAAATCAATATTAGTGTGTGCCTTGTAGGATGTTTGGAGGGCTACCTGGCTACCAGATGTTCACTTAACATGGTACCTGACCCACAATTGGTATTTGTTAATTAATGTTAGCTATTGCTCTTCTCCTTTCCCTTCCTCTTCTCTGTGGTCCTTTTCCTCATTTAAAACCTAAACTCCTAAGTCACACAGACTAGCCTTAAGCCTTAAACTCTGGCTCTGCCACACACAGCTGTTGTGGCCTTGTACCTGACCTTCTTTTATGAAAAATTGGCACTTGAATAGCCCTTACCTCACAGGACTTTCTCACCAGCCTCATTTCTTACTCTGTGCTCTTGTATACTTTGTATATTCCTTTTATTTCTAGTTTTTGTCACATTATATTAATTCATTCTGCTTTCCAAACTATATCCTGAGCTCCCAACAGGCAGAAACTGCTTGTTTATTTTTCTATCTCTAGTACCTCCCATAGTGTCTGGCCCAGAATTTACATTCAATGAGTAGTTGCCGAAATGTTAACACTATGTTGTAATTATTTTTTCTAGGTCTGTCTTTCTCATTAAGCTGTGAGCTTATGTAGGGAAGATATTTTGTTTGTCTCAGTATCTATAGAAGTTAGCAGGGGTTTGGCTTGGAGTCGAGACTCAGTGAATGTTGCTTAAATGAATGGCTGGGGGAGTGGGGGAGTGAGGGAAGGAATGAAGGAAGGAACAGATGGAGGCTGATGATTGCACAGTTTCTTACAGGCTCACTATTAGTGAGGTCATTGTCAGCTTGAAATTAATTAGGATATACGGTATGAATGTGGAGTAAAGGATTGTTCCATTTTCTGAGGCTTTATCCTTCTAAACCTTGTTCAAGGGTTTGACACTATTGGACCTCCCTTCCCTTATAATTCTTTTCTTCTATATTCTCTGAAAGGCCAAAATATTTTAGGTTTCTTCATGCTTTTCTGACTCCTTCCTTGTTCCTTGTTTTGGTTGTTTTTGTTATTGAGTCTTCTTTTTCCTCTTGCTTTCTTGACCACTTTCTTTTACCTCTTCAAACACCAGCACCCAATCTGATGTAAATGTTCTCTAGAGTTTGGACTTGGGCCTGTCTTCTCCTCTTCTGGTGAAAATTAACTACCCTCAAGATTTTGCTCTTTAGAGGGATCTATGTAAATGACTCCCAATTCTCTCTTCAGTTTTGAAATTTCTTCTGAGCTCTAAGTCTGAATCTTTAGCCTCCTTCTTTAGATTGGCTTCTTCAGTTGGCCTCCTAAACTTCATGTCTAAAACTTTTACCCCCTCTCTCTCTCTCTCTTTTTTTTGGGGGGGGGGTGTGTGTGGTGTGGGGATTAGAACCTAGGGCTTTGTGCATGCAAGGCAAGCACTGAGCTATATCCCCAGCCCCTATTCTGGTCTTTTTTATTTTTATTTTGAGACATGGTCTTGCTAAGTAACTGAGGCTGGCTGCCACTACACCCAGCTAATTTGGCATTTTAGAAAAATAAATAAAAGATTTGGAAAATAAAACTTTTACCCCAAAACTAACCTTTCTCCCTGTGGAGAACAGGCTATTCTCTGCTCTAAGTTACTGTATGGTGTACAGAATGTTAGTTTCCAGGCTGTGCCTAACCTTGAGTTACTCCATTTCATAAAGTAGTAGTTTGTCATGAGTTACTCAATTTGAGTACAAATACTGAGGTAAAATGACTCTACACATTGTTTGTACAAGTAAACATCCACCATTTGCCTAGCACAACCATAAGGCACAAACTTATAAATTAATCATGCTAATAAGAATGACTTGGGGCTGGGGATGTGGCTCAAGTGGTAACGTGCTTGCCTGGCATGCACGGGGCGCTGAGTTCGATCCTCAGCACCATATAAGAATAAAATAAAGATGTTGTGTCCACCAAAAACTAAAAACTAAATATTAAAAATTCTCTATCTCTCTCTCTCTCTCTCTCTCTCTCTCTCTCTCTCTTAAAAAAAAAAAAAAGAATGACCAAGTGTGGACTTATTGAATTAATCAGAGGCACATGGATGCATGGGTACCAATCCTATATCAGAAAAAAAAAAGCAGGCCCAGGAGCTTATCAAACACACAAGACCACCAAAAAAAAAAAAAAAAAAAAAGTATCCCTATTACTTGAGACTGATAAAGAGAGGAGAACCCTAGAAAAGTAGCACACTGACCCCATCACCTTGTCACTCATCATGAGCTTTGCACAGGAAGATTGCTATAGTGACTTATTTCCATTCCCTTCCCTCAGGCTTCAGCTCACTGTGGTTTCTCCTGCCCATGATGACCATGCACAGCACATTCTAAGCAGACATCTCATGCTCACACCCCAGGCTGCCACTCTGAAAATGGTGGAGATCAGACCCCTTATCTTAACAACTCCATGAAACTGGTTCATTAAAAATCTGGGTGGAATGAGATGTACATCACTACCCTAAGTACATGTATGAAGAAAACACAAATGGTGTGAATATACTTTCTATACAATACAAGCAGAGATATGAAAAATTGTGCTCTCTCTATATAATATGAACTGTAATGCATTCTGCTGTCATATTTCACAAATTAGAATAAAAATTTATAAAAAGAAAATTCCTATTCTATTTACCCTAAAGTAAAAAATAAAATATTTTTATAATTTTCCATATCAGTTCACCTCTTGCCTTTCAAAATTGTAAGAACAAAAGTAAGTGAGGTGGCTGGGCACGGTAGTGCATGCCTGTAATCCCAGTGACTCAGGAGGCTGAGACATGAGGATTGTGAGTTCAAAACCAGCCTCAGCAACAAGAAGGTGCTAAGTAACTCAGTGAGACCATGTCACTAAATAAAATACAAAATAGGGCTGGGGATGTGGCTCAGTGGTTGAGTGCTTTTGAGTTCAATTCCTGGTACCAAAATAAATAAATAAGTGAGGTATTTAAATAAATAACAAGTGAATTAAATTTAAAAATATATCATCTGACTACCTACAGTGACTCTTTGCTTTAGGTATCTGCCTTTACTCTTAATTCAGCCTCCTAAACACCCGTGGCTGCCTTAACCCTTTCAGAGCTGTGTGCGCACACGTGTGTGTGTGTGTGTGTGTGTGTGTGTATAAAACTGTGTAAAGTGTGTTGTGTGAATTGGGTATTTTATATATTAGTAGTTAATAGTGGAATAAAAGAACTTATCATCAGGCTTCTATCAGGTGACCCATGAGTATTTGAAATTGCAACTTCTCAAAGTGATGCAGATTATGAATTTATTATTATTCAGTAAATCCTGATGTTGTGAAAAATAAAACAAATGTTTAGTCTATGTTAATGGTATAGCTTGGTCATGACACTCCCCACCATTTTTCTTTTCACAATCAGTAATGCCTTTCAATTTTTTCAATCCTCTCTTCTCATATAGAAGTTATGCTTATATATATATATTATCTCACAAAATTAACAATAATTCATAAATATTTAATACCCAATTCATATTCAAATTTCCATGATTTTTCAAATATGTCATTTTAAAATTGGTTTATTTGAATTGGAATCCAAACAAGGTGTATACATTTACTTGGATATGACTCAGAGTATTTTATTTCTTTTGAGTTGTTGGGGAAACCAGACCATTTGCTCTGAAAAATGTCTCATAATCTCACTTTTTCTAATTATTTTCTTGTGTTGTCAGTGACTTTATTTTTCTAATCTTTGTATGTCCTGTAAACTGATAGTTAAGTCTAAAGTCTTTGATTTGGTTCAGGTTAAATTTGGGGTGTAACAATACTTCACAATCAGATGGAAAAAAGTCGGTGGCTCAGTGGAATCAACAGTTTTGAAGCAGCTCCCCAGGAGTGAATTAAGTCAGCAGTTCTTCAGTGGCAAACTGAGGTAGGGAAATTATGTGTGTGATGGCGGGGGGAGAATGCAGTAAGCTAGCATCTAGGAGAAAACAAAAAATATTGGTTTCCAGAATAGCAAGAGAATTAATAAAGGCAACAGATGGCAGCAGTGTCAGGCATGCTGTGGCACAGTGGGGGAAGGGAAGCACTCCTCTAAAAAGCTAAAAGATATTCTCCCATCAAGCTTAAGAAAAAAACAGATGCTAATCAGCAATATCCGCAATTGTAGCAGATAATAAACTCAAAGAAGCTGGACTGTGCTTACTAGGGAGAAAGTCCTAGAGCTCTCCAGATGGAGAGAAAATAGGTTAATACACAACAGAAATATTGAAATCTTACTAGCAGAGGTGGTTGGAGCAGGGGAAGCACAGACAGCTCTAGGGGACTCATTGATTAGATTTCCTGGTTAACAGATTTGGAATTCCTACAACTTACTGTTTTTCAGAAATCACTCTTCTTTCTTGCCTACTTTATCTCCATTTTTCGTCTTATATTTGGAATACTTATTTTTTTCATATATCTAAGAACTAGCAGCTGCTCTGTTTGTCACTGGATCAGTGGGTGCATATACTGAGAGCCAATTTGAATGTAGAATAATCTGGGTCCCTGCTGGATCTCTGCAGAGTGGAGAAAAACAAAGGGAACTTCCATTTGAAACTGATAGTCTGATCTGTGGGATAAAGAGTATGGCTGACAGGGAGCAGAGGTCTGGAACCCCTAATTCAAAAGTGGCTGGAAGGTAGAGTGAAGCTTCCCCATACTTCTTCAAAGTACACAGATAGATACTCTTGGAATAAGAGATGCAACTCAAGCTAGATCAGTCTATAGAGTAAGCAAGTTAAGGATCTGATCAGTTCCCTGTCATACCTATACTCTCATCTATGGATGCAACAATAAAGTCATTCTCAGTTGGGAAAAAAGCACTTTGTCCCCATCCGCCTACAGCAGAGGTGGCCAAATTTTGCATTCAGACTTGTAAAAAGTTTGTCTGGTTTAAGTCAGAGCTTAAATCAGTACAGGGTATGAAATTTGTATTGTAACTGACTGCCTCACAGTTGGCAGTTTCAAAAAGTTGAAACACCAGATTTTAAAAAAAGGATTTGAAAAATTCAGCAAAAAGAAATCTGAAATTCCCTATAATAATTAATGCAATAACTGATTGATATTAAGACCTAGTATCTCTTCTATAAACTATTCCTACTTCAGGCTCCTCTCTATATCCACTTTACTCTGACCATTTTAACCTCTGTTCTCTGCTCCCTCCCCAACCCTTTTACTTCCATGTTTCATTTTTAATGGTTTATCTTTTCTCTCTATTTTCTTCATTTTATATTCCTTCTTCTAATTCAATTAAGTATGTAAATATCAATGTGTAACACTTTTAAGTATTTATGTGTAATACTTCTCACCCACTTGTCTCCTGGGTAAAAGAAGTTATAGAGATATTTGAAATTATATTTATAGTATATATCAATGTATGATTTACTTTTATACTACCTCCCTTACTTGTGGCAATCTCTCCTTTTAAAGGAGCATTGGAGGTTGAAATTAACACTGGATTACTCTGAGCCTATGAGTTGAGTATAATACGTATTACCAGCACAGGATTTATTATAAGGACTTACCTACCCACCAAAGAACCCCCACATAAAAGAGAAATCCATCTCAACAGGTGTGCAAATTTAAAACCTCTAAAAGCATAAAAAAAAAAAAACAACAAGCCAATCAATGCCACAGAATTCACAAATTCCAACAAAGGAATGCAAAAATATATTGAAGAGGGAGGAATTCCAGAGAAAGACTATAAAAAGTTGATTATTAAAATTATTAAATGATTATTAAAATTATTCTTTTATGAGCTAAAAGAAGACCTAAAAATGAATTAGAAATGAATTAAGAAAGAAAACACAGGAGGTACAAGATTAATTCAATAAAGAAATAGAGATGCTGAAAAGAAACAAATCAGACCTCCTGAAAATGAAAGACACAATAAGTCAAATAAACATTCAGTTGAAAGTATCACCAGTAGGGATTAGACCCCAACTTCCTTAATAAGACTTCCTTTGGAACAAGAATTAAAATCAAGAATCAATAAATGGGATGGACTCAAACTAAAAAGTTTCTTCTCAGCAAAAGAAACAATCTGTGAGGTGAATAGAGAGCCTACATCTTGGGAGCAAATCTTTACTCCTCACACATCAAATAGAGCACTAATCTCTAGGTTATATAAAGAACTTAAAAAGTTAAGCACCAAAAAAACCCAAATAACCCAATCAATAAATGGGCCATGGACCTGAACAGACACTTCTCAGAAGATGATATACAATTAATCAACAAATATATGAAAAAATGTTCATCATCAGTAGCAATTAGAGAAATGCAAATCAAAAAACTACTCTAAGATTTCATCTCACTCCAGTCAAAATGGCATCTATTATGAAGACAAACGACAATAAGTGTTGGCGAGGATGAGGGGGAAAAGGCACACTCATACACTGCTGGTGGAGCTGCAAATTGGTGCAGCCAATACAGAAAGCAGTATGAAGATTTCTTGGAAAATTGGGAATGGAACCACCATTTGACCCAGCTATCCCTCTCCTTGGTCTATACTAAAAGGACTTAAAATCAGCACACTACAAGGACACAGCCACATCAATGGCATAATTCACAATAGCTAAACTGTGGAACCAACCTTGATGCCCTTCAATAGATGAATGTATAAAAATATGTGGCATATATACACAATGGAATATTAATCAGCAATAAAAGAGAATAAAATCATGGCATTTGCAGATAAATGGATGGAATTGGAGAAGATAATACTAAGTGATACCAATCCCCCAAATCCAAATGCCAAATGTTTTCTCTGATATAAGGAAGCTGATTCATAGTGGGATAGGGAGGGGGAGCGTGGGAGGAATAGAGGAACTCTAGATAGAGCAGAGGTATGCGAGGGGAAGGGAGCAGGTATGGGGTTAGAAAAGATGGTGGAATGTGATGGACATTATTATCCAAAGTACATGTATGAAGACACAAATTGGTGTCAATATACTTTGTATACAACCAGAGATATGAAAAATTGTGCTCTATATGTGTAATAATAATTGTAATGCATTCCTCTGTCAAATCTAAATTAAAAATTAATAAAAATAAATAAATTGTATAGAGTAGACAAAAAGAGAAATTATCACCAATAGATTAGATTATGTAAAAAACAGAAGTTCATACCTCAAAGACAGAGTATATGAACTTGGACACTCAATAAGAAGCAAAAAAAGGGTCATGATCAGAATACACAAGAATTTTGGGGAAACATTAAGATAACAAACTTAGGGGTCTTTAGAATAAAAGAGAACATGGAGAGATACAGGCTCATGTCATTAAGAACATTTTCAGAGAAATAATAGCAGTGAAATAAATAAAACTTTCCAAACTTCAGGGATTAGATGGACATCCATATACAGGAGGCATATAGGATTTCAAATATACAAGATCAAAAAAGAACACCTCAAAGACACATTACAATCAAAATGCATATTATAAGAGACAAGGATAGAATATAAAATACCTCATGAGAAAAATAGGTCAGATTTAGAGGTAAACCGATAAAGCTCACTTTTTTTTGGGGGGGGGGGAGGGTTATCATGCCTGGCAATAAAGCTCACTTCTGACTTCCCAGTTCAGACTCTTAAAATCCAGGAGGACCTGTAAAAAGATAATGAAGCCCTGAAAGAAAACAATGGCCAACCAAGATTTTATATAAAAGGCATCCTTCATAATCAGAGTATAAATAGAAAACTTTCCAAGATAAGGTTAAGCTAAAAGAATTAATGAACACTAAGTCAACACTGCAGAAAATACTTAAATACTGTACACAGAAAAAGCCCCAGAACATTCAAATGGATGAAGCTCACCAGAAAAGTGGTTAAGTAAATGAAAAGTAAGACCAAACTAAGTATATGAAACAAGTCAAAATGGTTGGAAAAAAATCTCTCCTTTTATAACTCTGAATATAAATTTCCTCATCTCTCCAATTAAAAGACATACACTGACAGAGTGTATTATAAAACAAGACCAAACTACATACTGTTTGCAAGAGATTCATACACAAAGACTGAAAGTAAAAGAATGGAAAAGGATATTCCATGCAAATAGAGTTCAAAAACAATCAGGAGTGATAGTCATATCCAACAAAGTATATTTTAAGCAAAAATTAATCAGAAAATACAAATAATGTCCCTTCACCAAGCACCAATTAAAACACAATAAATAAAGAGAAGAATGACAAGTATTATAGGGGAAGGGAGCAAGGCAAGGGAGGAGATGAGGGAAAGTGGAAGTTGTGGGGACTGTAATGGATCAAACTGTATTCCATTCATGTATGGGCCTATCAAAATAAACCCCACTATTGTGTATAACTATAAAACACTGATAAAAAGGAATTTAAAAAAAAACTCAAAAAACTTAACACCAGAAAAACAAATAGCCCAATAAATAAATGGGTAAATAATCTAAACAGATAATTTTTTAAAAAAGGTATTACAAATGATCAACAAATGTGTGAAAAAATGTTCAACATTCTTAGGAATCAGGGAAATGCAAATCAAAATCACATTGAGATTTCATTCCACTCTAGTTAGAATGACAATAATCAAGAATACAAAAACAAATGCTGGCGAAGATATGGGGGAAAGGGCACATTCATACATTGTTGGTGGGACTGCAAATTACTACAACCATTTTGGAGAGCAGCACAGCAATTCCTCGAAGTACTAGTAATGAAAGCACCATTTGACCCAGCTATCCCACTCCTTCATGTTTATTCAGTAGAACCAAAATCATTATACTATAGTGATACATGCATTCCAATGTTTATAATAGTGTGAATTACAATAGCTAATTTTTGGAAATAGCTTAGGTGCCCATGAACAGATGAATGAATAAAAAAATGTGGTATATATGGCACTTTATTCAGCCACAAAGGAGAATGAACTTATGTCTTTTCTTGGTAAATGAATGGAACCAGAGAACATCATGCTAAGAGAAATAAGCCAAAGTCGGAAAGTCAAGGGTCAGATATTCTTCTCTTATGCAGAACCTGGAGACAAAAAAAAAAAAATGAACAAAAAAGGAATCTCATGAAAGTAGATGGGACACTGATGGAATCGAGGAAATTGATTAAGAAGGACCAAGGAGGGGAGGCCTTGGAGAAGTACTAGGGAACAAAATTGACCAAATTATGCTGTGTCCAGGTATCAGTATATTGCAATGAATCCTGTGTTTGCATATAATCATAGTGCACTAATTTAAAAAATAAAAATAATCATAGAACTGAGGCCAGTATAATAGAGCAAGTGGATCCAGGGAGAGAGGATGTGAGGGAAAAGGGAGCTATTATGGAATGTGATTGATCAAATTATATTATATGCATATATCAATTTGGCAAAATGAATCTCATTGTTATGTATAATTATAATCAACAGGTAAAAAATACTTCACAAAAAGTGTTACGTATATTCTATCACATGCAGTAAACAAAAGTCTGGTTGCTCCCCTTTTTGTGATACTAGGATTGCTCAGTGAGTTCAAATGATGTCACCTGGAGCTCTCCATTAGAAAGGGTCCCATCAACCCTTTACCTAATGGTTTTAACAATCATTGATGATTACAGCTTAGGTCCATTATTTCATTAAAGGTTACAAAATGACACTTTCTAGTTCTGTTATTTCTCCTACATTTATTAGTTGGAATTTTTCTATAAAGAGAAACTTTATTTATCACCCATTTAGTTACCTTGAATTACAGTGTATAGTGAAAAGGCAGGATAAGTGTTTGATACCTTCCCTTTTAAAACATCCATTTTCAGAATGAGTCAGTATCCTAGCAACCTTCAATAGTGACCAATCAAGTCTTTTAAGTATTGTTATGGATTTTTATATACTTAATGTGTTTTGATCCATTGCAGTTATTATTCATTTTGTTTATAAAATTGTATCATCTCAGGTCGGTGGGGATCTTTTTAAGTAGATTTCTGTTTTCTTTTGTCATAGCATCTCTTTGCTTTGATGATATGTTTCAGGCTCATTTGACACAATTACAAACCCAGAAATGGAGTCAAACATTTCTCCAAAGAGCTCTAGTTCTGTTTGATAGGAAATGGTATTTAGAGAATCTGAGGACTGAGTTTCCTCATCAGTAGTATGTTAGTCATATCTTTTCTTTGGAAGACCCGGGAAATAATATTTTTTCAAAAGCGAAAAATGATGCATTCATACAGACATTTCAAAGTCAAATTTAAGAATATGCATTGGGGGACTCAGCATATAGCTCAGTGGTAGTGTTTGCTTAACATTCACAAGGCCCTGGGTGAATTCCCAGAACTGTACCAAAAAAAAGTATGCATAGGGTTTTCCTTTGATTTTGAAACTATATCTCTTTATTATCTAAAAGCCTTGGTTCCTAATGACATTTACATAATTATGTGCATTACCCAGCATTATATTGGTAACATTTTCAAATAACAATTCCTGTGTTAAAACTAAGACTACCAAATACAGTGAAAGATTACTTTGCTCTTCTTTTTGACCTTATTCTAAGTCCTACTAGAGAGGTTGTAAAAGTAAGTATTGTGTTTTAAAGCCACTTGATGTAATGTTTCTCTGCAGAATGTTACCAAATTGACAGACACAATTTAATCCATTAATTTCAATTTTGTCTCCTCAGTTTTGGGGATCGTTTTCCTTCCATTTTGTATTTAATTTTACATTTAATTTATGAGAAATATTTACATATTTCTAAATTCAAGACCATATAATGGGAGATATTTTAAAACTCTCATGTCTTTTCTGTCTCCCTTTCTTTATTCTTACCTCTCATAGTAATAATGTTTATTATGTTTGGGTTTATCCATCCATAATGTGTTTGAATATTTAAAAAATGAGCAGTTGATTTCCATTCCTATTTCTCACACAAAAATATGTAGCTTGTACTATAAATATTGCTCTTCTGTTTTTCACTTAACAACGTGTCCTAGAGATCATCCCATGTCAATGTATGGCAATCTTCCTTGCTCTTTTTGTACAACTTCATAGTATACCATCTTGAAGAGAAATGATAGTTTATTCAACCAGGAAGTCCCTATCGACAGCTATTTGTGCTGGTTCTAGCCTTTGCTATTATGAACCTGGGTGTTTTTTCCTTTGTCCTCTTTTCTATTTATGCCTTTCTATCCATGCTGTTCTTACCCAATTTCAGATACCAGTTGTCGTTTACTGGATCATAGCTGTGGCTGTGGGATCCCTACCCACTTTTCTCCTCAGTCCAATCTGTGTTGAACATAGTTGGTTTCACCTCCTGAAATATTATTTATATTATGATCTCTTCTTATACTACTTAAAGTCTTTAAAAAAGAGTATAAAACCCAAGATTTTTTAGCTTGAAATTCAAGGGTCTCATGAACTGACCTTAATTCCCTTCCTCAATACTTGTTCCTTCTGCACTGGTTTATATATACATTGCTCAGCATACATGATTTCCCAATGTTCATATTAGTAATTGTCTTTAGACCTTATCTGTTCTTCAAAGTTTCCATCGATTTCCATAGCCTCATAAATTCTCCCAGAAACCTCAGATCAGGCTCTCCCTTCTGCACTCCTGCTCTTTATGATACACATTTGAAACTGAACATAGTATTACTCCATAGGCAAATGGAAAAATCCTATTGAATCTATTTGGTCACTACTGTAAGATATAAAAAATGTATTGATACATTCATGAAGCATTAACTACATCAGAGCAGCATACAAAAGAGAAAGGCTGAACCATTGAACTGGTTAGAGTTCTTACTGAAAGTGACCAAAAAAGATGTAGGTGTCTGTCTCCTTGAAGTCTCAGATAGGAAGATGCATATTTGCATATTTGTCCATTGAGAGGGAATCAATAGGCCCTAAATCTTCGGAGAAAATTGCTTTGTGTATATTTAAAAAGTCATGTTTGGTGAGAACCAGGAACTCATATAAATCTTATGTTGGATTGGCTGTCAACTATGATATGATAGAGTAGTACTGAACTAAAGACTCAATCATCTACTCCAATACTGGAGGACAAACATGCTGTGTTAGAATAAACATATATGGTATGTCAGCTTTACTAATGAAATTTTAAGAGAAGTTTGGACTCTGACACATTAGCCTTATGTGCTACTTAAATAATCTAACAAAAAGATGCTAAAGATTCTATACAGATGAATGGATAAAAAAAATGTGGCATTTATACACAATGGAGTATTGCGCAGCACTAAAAAATGACAAAATCATGGAATTTGCAGGGAAATGGATGGCATTAGAGCAGATTATGCTAAGTGAAGCTATCCAATCCTTAAAAAATAAATGCCAAATGTCTTCTTTGATATAAGGAGAGCAACTAAGAACAGAGCAGGGAGGAAGAGCATGAGGAAAAGATTAACATTAAACAGAGATGAGTGGTGGGAGGGAAAGGGAGAAAGAAGGGAAAATGTATGGAAATGGAAGGAGACCCTCAATGTTACACAAATTTACATATAAGAGGTTGTGAGAGGAAAGGGGGGGAAACAAGGGAGAGAATTGAACAACAGCAGATGAGGTAGAGAGGGAAGATGGGATGGGAGGGGAGAGGGGATAGTAGGGGATAGGAAAGGTAGCAGAATACAACAGTCACTAATATGGCATTATGTAAAAATGTGAATGTGTAACCGATGTGATTCTGCAATCTGTATTTGGGGTAAAAATGGGAGTTCATAACCCACTTGAATCAAATGTATGAAAGATGATTTATCACGAGCTTTGTAATGTTTTGAACAACCAATAAAAAAATCAATTAAAAAAAAGAAAAATAATACCTACTACAATGAAAAAAAAGATTCTATACATCTCTATCATGCTAGGACATGTGTAAAAAGTTGTTTTACGTATGTGCTATAGTTTAGGTATGGTTTGAGTATGTCCCTTAAGAGAACATCTGTATTGGAAGATTCATCCTTAATGTAGTGATGTTAGGAAGTTGTATGCACTTTTAAGAGGTGGGGTCTAGTTGGAAGTCTCCAGGTCATGGAGAGATCTACCCTTGGAAGGGATTTAGGTAGTTTCCAAATAATCCTGAATTAATCCTTCAAAGAGTGAGTTGTTATAAGAGTTAGCCCAGGGCTGGGACTGTAGTTCAGTGGTAGAGTGCTTGCCTCGCACATATGAGGCACTGGGTTCAATCCTCAGCACCACATAAAAATAAATAAATAAATATTAAAAGATAGTCAAGTTAATTATAAAAGTGAGCCCAGCTCCTGAATCACTCTCTGAGCTCCTGTCTCCATATCTGATCTCTTTTCTCCTATATGCCCTCTATTGTCATGCTATCCTCCATGAGTTCCTTTACAGAGCAAAGTCAATGCCTGCACCATGATCTTGTATCTTCAGAACTGTGAGCTTTCCTTTATATGATAACTCAGTCTCAGGTATTTTGTTATAGTAATAAAAAATGAAGTAATATAATTCGTTTTAAATTTTGGAATTTAATATAATAAGTAATATAATTTGTTTTAAAAATTGAAAAGTCCTAATGTTCACTAACAGAGGATTGGGTAAACCAATGCATCCTTAAAATAGAAGAATTTAGGCCAGGCGTGGTGGCACATGCCTGTAATCCCAGCAGCTTGGGAGGCTTAGACAGGAGGATCACAAGTTCAAAGCCAGCCTCAGCAAAAAGCGAGATGGTAAGCAACTCAGTGAAACCCTGTCTCTAAATAAAATACAAAATAGGGCTGGGGATGTGGCTCAGTGGCCAAATGCTCATGTGTTCAATTCCTGCCCCCCACAAATAGGACAATTTAGGAAGTCATTACAAAGAGACAGGTAAATATCTTCCATGCACTAATAGGAAAAGATGCCCAAGACATACTGTTACATAAAAAAGCATGTGGCAAAAGAACATATTATGAGTTTCCATTTTTGTAAATTACAAAATGAATAGAAATATAAATATATACCACAGTGCTTTAGTACAGGACATTTCTAAAAGAATATACAAGAAACTGGTAATAGTGATAGATTGATGAGAGAAAATGGGAGTTTAGAGCAAGAGGATAACTTCCTTTTTCTTACACATTCTTCTATACAGTTTGAAGTCTTATGTGCATAAATAAACATAAATAAATGATTGCTGAAGTATAACACAAATATAGGAAAGTACCCATTTAATATTTGTACAGTTCAATTAATTATCAAAAATACATCCAAGCAACCAGCACTCAGCCCCAAAACACAATATTACCAGTCTCCAGAAACCCATTATGTCCCCATCATTTTCCTCTTGTTCTTCCTGAAAATTAACTATTATCCTAATATCTAATATTAAAGTTCAGTTTTGTATTTTTCTGATCTTCATAAAAATTGAATCAAACAGTATATATTCTTTAGGGCCTGAATTATTTCAATCAATATACTGCTTGTAAGAATTTTTTATATTCTGTGTGTAGTTGTAGTTTATTCATTTTCAGTACTGTTAAATATTCCATTGTATAAATCTACTGCAAATATATATTTCCATTATTTGACCAGCACTAAATAATGCTCTAATGGAAATTCTTGCACATGTCTTTTGCTGAACATGTGCAATGGAGTTGTTGGGTTATAGGGTAGGTATATGTTTAGCTTTATTAGATACTGCCAAACAGCTTTCCAAAGTCTATCAGTTTACCCTTCAGCACGCGGAGTATGTGAGTTGAATTAATGGTTTGAATATGCAATAACAAGAACAAAAAGAAATCTCTATCTCACTTCATAAATGCAGTTTTTGATTTGACTGGTATTTCTGTAATTTATAAAAATAAATGTTAAAAATATAGGTCACTATGTTACCTAATGTGCTTATTCAGGGTTCCTGTAATAAATATTGATTTTTAGGTCAAAGATAAGTGTATATTTAAAGAGGAATATCTCCCCATTCCTGTTGTCAGATAATGTATACCATTATAGCCCTTACCCACTGACTACCAAATATCCAGAATTAAAGTCAGGGATCAGGGTTCCTAGTGTTTCACTCAAATGAGGTATCTGGTAATTTCTACTTCTTTCTGAAATATGCAATTGTCCAAAAAAGTAGAAAGCAGTATAAAGTAGTGTTGTAGAATGTGAGATTGATCAACTACTCTACCACATCATAGTTGACGGCCAATCCAACACCAGATTTGTATGAGTTCCTGGTTCTCACCAAACATGACTTTTTAAATATAGACAAAGCAATTTTCTCCAAAGATTTAGGGCCTATTGATTCCCTCTCAATGGACAAATTTGCAAATATGCATCTTCCTATCTGGGACTTCAAGGAGACAGACACCTACATCTTTTTTGGTCACTTTCAGTAAGAACTCTAACCAGTTCAATGGTTCAGCCTTTCTCTTTTGTATGCTACTCTGATGTAGTTAATGCTTCATGAATGTATCAATACATTTTTTATATCTTACAGTAGTGACCAAATAGATTCAATAGGATTTTTCCATTTGCCTATGGGGTAATACTATGTTCAGTTTCAAATGAGGAGGTTAACTTGTGGTTTTAAGGGATATTAAATGAAATATATGCATCTTTAAACACCACTATCACAGTGAGATGCTTGCTTTATGAGAGACATATGGGAACTGAGACTCAATAATAAAGTAAAATAATAATAGCCATATCTTCCAGCTTACACTCTTTCTAGGATAGTGCATGAACGTTAAGCAGAATGGTGGAAATTACCTGCTATACCATTTCAGTTTTTTTCTCTCTCTCTTCTCTGTTTCTCTTTTTTCTTTCTCTCTTCCCCCTCCTCTATAAGCTAAGTGCATATATTTGAATTTACATAATTCACATATGGATGCAGTGTGACTTCATCATTTATCCATAGGATCAGTTGTTAATAAGTGAAATTTTGGCATATATAAGTATGAATGTACCTTCAAATCATACCTATATATGTTTTATATAGATTTAATTTTTAATTGTGAAAAATTTCAGACATAGAAAAGTAGATATAATTATGTAATTAGCTCCCCATGCCCATTTCCCAGCTTCAACAATGATCAATGACTGCCAACTCTTATTTCATCTATACCCACATCTCATTTCCCCTTTCCGTAATATCATGAAGAAAATTGCAGAAATCATAACATTTCATCTGTAAATAGTTCAGCACATATTTATAAAGGATTAAGACTCTTAACAACCTATCCACAATACAATTATCCTATCTATAAATGAATAAAACTTCATTAAAATCTACAAATATCCAGACAATGTTTAAATTTCCAATTATCTTACAATTGGCATAAATGGATTTTTGTCTATTTGAATGAAGCTCTAAATAAGGGCTAAATACTGTAATTGACTCATAAGGCCTTTAAGTCTCTTTTAATATATGTTTGTCCCCCATCTTTTTTCTTCTTGAAGTTTATTTTTTTATGAAAATGGGTTGTTTTCCCTGTAGCATTTCCTATACTCTGGATTTTGCTGATTGCATTCTCATTATTAGGTTTAACATAATCCATAGTATTCTGGTTTTTTTTAATTAGTAGTTGATTTTAGGGTTTAAGTAGATTTATATTAGAGGGTTTTTTTTGTTTTAGGTGAGACTGCTTCATGCGTGGTTTTGTGCTCTCCATTAGGAGGTGCCTACTATTTGGCTGCTTCAGTTTTTAGGAAGTTAGCAGCCATTAATGATCATGCTATATTTATTCATCTATTAACGTTTGCAAAACTATAATGTTATTATGTATCATTCCTTCTTTAATTGTTAGCTGGCATATTTCTGTACATCTACTACTTGCTTATCCAGAGGTACAAACTGTATAAGAAGGCAAGATAAATGCCAAATTTAAAATAGAAAGCATATTCACTAACATTTAAATATGATGAGATTATGATATAATGATGGATTCATGAATTTAAACATATTAATATGCTTTAATTCATTATATTTGTTCATATTCAAGTTCACATTGGCCCCTCTTTAGCTACTGAGAGGCTGTTTAAGTTGACTCCTAAGTCCTTTTTACATGAACCTGGTAGTCTGAAAGCTTCTTTGCTGGGCATAACATATTCCAAGATCATCATGTAAGTTTCCTGTCCCAGATCTGAAGAACAATATTTTTAGATACCAATATGGCATAGAGAAAAGAGCATAGTCTTTGGAGTTAGAGAGACTGGGATTCAATTCTGGTCCTACCTCATTCTGCTTGTATGGTCTTAGGCAAACTCCTATGTACCCACTTCAAGTCTCCTTAATTTTAAAATGAGTGACACCTATCTACATGGCTCATCAAAGAATTAGAATCAGTATGTTTGAGTGTGCATAACATATATGTTTATCCAATCCTTCTTTCTATTACCTATTTATCTATCATTTGTATGGTTTGGATGTGAGGTGTCCCCCCAAAACTCCCATGTTAATGTAGGAGGTGAAATGATGAGACTATGAGAGCTGAAACCTAACCACTGGATTAATTTGAATAGCCTGAGTAGTAACTATAGCAGGTGGGGTATGGCTAGGGGAGGTGGGTCAGTGGGGGCATTCACTTGACATTATATCTTGTTCCTCAGATTACTCTTTTTCTCTCGCTGCTTCCTGACAACCATGAGTGGAGGAGCAGCACTACCATACCCTTTTGTCATGGTTTTCTACCTCACCTTTGGCTCAGATCAATGGAGTCATCCCACCATGTGCTGGATCTCTGAAACTGATCCAAAATAAACTTTTTCATCTAAGTTGTTCTTGTCAGGTATTTTGGTCATATCAATGAAAATGTGACTATCTATCATCTATCAGTAATCTCTCTACAACCTCACATAGAGCTTAGTACTTAACAGATATTCAGAAGTTCATTTTCTCTCATCTTACTCAAATGACAACATCACATCTTCTATGATTAACTAGAGTTCTGTGTTTACAGCATGAAGTGTTCTCTTTCATATATGGTAGATGAGTGTCTTACTTACAAATTGTCTTATGGGGATAGATGTCATCAAATGGATGATGCCAAGATGTGTTGAGCTATGTGAAAATAGATGCTGTCTCAATGAAGTTCATCATTAAAGACATTTCTCCTTCATTTTCAAAGTACTCATTTACAAATTTTAACGAATAGATTCCCTATTACCTTTTCTGCCTGCTACCAAGAATTGAGGTGGGATGGTGATGCCAAGTTTCAGTTGGGTTAACAACTGGGAAAACAGAAGAGAAACATGAATCATTTAAAAGGATAACCCAAGGCAATGAGCTACTCCAAAGTCACCTGTATCAGTTTGAAAGAGATTATTTGATATATGGTATAACATATTTCCCTTCTCAAATTAGCTTTATTTATACTACTATTAAAATGGCTTTTCATTCCTTGAGATCACACAACTAGAGTGGGTAATAAATCCAAAATGTGCTGAGAAAGCTATAGAAATCAACCTGGGATAAAATTTTTACCCAGATGTTCTGCCTTGACACTCAACTGTTGCTATAGCATTGTCCTTAAACTACGGTCAGAAGGACTGGGGCTGTAGTTCGGTGGTAGAGTACTTGCCTAGCACATATGTGGCACTGGGGTCGATCCTCAGCACTACATAAAAATAAATAAATTGTTAAAATTTTTAAAAAAGAAAACACAAAGGTCACAATAGGAAAATTTCCAGGCAGCCTCAATATTCCAGCCCTCACCAGGGGAGCAGCAGCTGCTGCAAAGAGCACAACCTTTTGACAACTAACTAAAAGATACTTGACAAAGGTTGAAGGAGTGATGAGAAAAAGAATCACCTCAACTAAGCAGTATCCTGTGATGGTATTTTTCAGCTTAGCATCTATTTTAATGGAACTGGGATTTTGAGAATGCTTGTGGCTTTTGAGAACTTTTGTGTCTTGAGGCTGCTTGCCCTAAAGTACCCAGTGAACAGTTGGTCACATGGTAGTATTAACACAGAAGGCACTGACTTCCAGCTAGAAAAACTGTTTGATCCTGTGCTGGGATGAAAGCAGCTGCCTGAAATGACTATAAAGCCCACTTGTGTTTCTTGAGAGCTGAACTCTGGGGCTCTTTTCTTTCTTGGATTGGCTACCCAAGATTCCTTTTCCCATTAAACCAAAGACATAGGTTCCTAATCAACACAAGGGTTTGATCTGTGCCAGAATTTTAGGGCTTCTTTCCGTACATTTGAGTATTGAATCCTTATATCCAGCATGGAAAGGTAGGTATTAGATATCCATTTGACAGGCAAGGCGTTATAGGTTAGGAGAAACTCAATGGCATGTCCCCTTTCCCACTCCAAACAGCATCACACAGCTATCAAATTAAGGAGTTAGACTTTTAAATGGGTATCTGACCCCAAAATATGTGCTCTTCAAAGGATACTGTGCTGCGTCCCTTCAGTCTATTTCCTCTCTCCTCACAGGTGCCTGTCTTCCCCAGCTTAGACATGACTACTCTCACTCTAGGTTCTGACCAAGTAGTTGACACAACTTTCATTTTAGGGACTTCACTGAAAATATACCTATAATGAGAGAGCAGATACCAAATAGAGGAAAGTGACCAAGGTTCTGGAAAACTCACTCTGTTTTTTTTTTTTTTCTAATTTGCTTTCTGTTCATCTCTTCTCCTGTCTGTAATCTGAAGATATCCTCACCCTGAATTTCAACAAGCCTCAAAAAATAAATGTATAGAAAGCTATATAATCACACATCATAATCAATTTTATTTTTTCAAAAATATGGATAAATACTAAATAAAAGCAACCAAAGGTAATAAGATATGTTACATAATAAGGAACAAAAACAAGAGCTACTTCAGATTTCTTGCCAGAAGTCATGCAATGCAAGAGACAGTGGAGTAGAATCTTGAGTGTAATGAAGAAAAAAAAAGGTCATTATACAAATATAAACTCAGTGACAATATTTTTCAAAAATGAAGATTAAATAGTTTTCAGACAAAAACTGAGATTCATAGCCAGCAGACATATACTATAAGAAATAATAAGAAAAGTTTCTAAAAAAAAAAAGCAAATTGATACCAGATGAAAATCTGGATCAAACAAAGTTTGAAGGATGGAAGTTGTAGACATATTGGTTTATATAAAAATATTTTTGAAAGTTTACTTTTATTAATAATATTTGTTGTGAATTTTGCATCTTTCTCTTTAATATATCCATTTAATATTTTTATATTCCCCTTAAATAAAAATTATGTTTAAATTTAAAATAGCAACAGTGTATTACGGCATAACATGTTCCTTCATGTTCTGAATATAAAAAGAAAACATGACAACAAAAGAAAAAACAACAGAAAGGGGAAAATGTTGTGAATTCTTATATTATGTGTGAAATTGTATACTATTTTTTGAAAGTAGAATGTGCTAGGTTAAATATTTTAATGTAATGCCTACAATAAGGAACAAAAATGATAAAAAAGAGACTTAGCTGATAAAACCAATATGGAAGAGGAGAGAGAAGGAGATGGAAAGAGGAAGTACTGGGGACTGAAGTGGAGCAAATTATATCCAATGAATGTATGAATATGTCAAAATGAACCCAATATTATGTATAATCATAATTCAGCCATAAAAACATGAAAAAATAATCAAAAAGAAGTCAGTAAAAAAGAAAACAAGGAACAAACAGAGATCAGATAGCAAGGTCATAGATTTAGGCTCCCCCAAAAGTAAAGAAAAATTAATAATGTTTTGAACAACTAATAATAACTTAAAAAAGAAAAATTAATAAGCACTGATTAAAAGACAAAGATTGTCATTTTGAATTCAGCTTTGTGCCATCTATAAGAAACACATTTCATATATAAATACACATATAAAAGAAAAAAGTGCAAAAAGATAAAGTAAGCAAATGCTAATAAAATGAAATCTGGAGTGGCTAATGAAAATTTAGGCAAAATTAATAAAGAAATAGGTCAATTCATCAAGAGGATATAATAGTACTAAATGTGAATGCATCTAATAGCAAACTGCAAGTATGTGAAACAAAAGCTGATAGAATTATAAAGAAGAACAGTCAAATCCATAATGACGGTTGAATATTTTAATACTCCTCTCATTCATTGATGGACAAATGGAAAATCAGTGTGTGTGTTTGTGTGTGTGTGTGTGTGTGTGTGTGTGTGTGTGTGTGTGTATGACTTTAAGTACAGTATCAGTGAAATTGATCTAATTGACTTTCATAGTACATTCTACCCAATGACAGTTGTTATGGTTTAGAAATGATGTGTCCCCCCAAAGGGGACATGAATGAGACAGTGCTAGAAAGTTCAGAGATGAAACGATTGGATTATAAGAGCCTTAACCTGATCAATGCATTAATTCAGTTGAATGGATTAGCATGGTGGCGACCTTAGGCAAGCAGGGTGTGGTTGGAGGAGATAGGTCATTGGAGATGTGCCTTGGGGTATATTTGTTGTTCTTGGTAAGTGGAGCAGTCTCTGTCCACTTCCTGATGTTCATGTTCTGGCTGCTTTCCTCTGCTAACCCTTCCACCATGAAGGCAAAAAGCAATGGAGCTGGTGGTGTATAGACTGAGACACCTAAAACTGTGACCCCCAAAATAAACTTCTTCTCTGTTCTGTTAGGTCTTTTGGTTATAGCAGCAAAATAGCTGACTAAAACAACAGCAGAGTACACATCAGTGTCAAATGCATGCAAAACAATCAATAAGAAAGAGCATATCCTGGATCCTAAAAGAAGTTCCCATAAGTTTAAGAGAATTTAAATCATACAAACAATATTTTCTGACCTTTAAGAAACCAAACAATAAATCAATAACAATGATTTAGAGAATTCCATCTATACATTTCTTAACAGGTTTTCAATTATATAATTCACATACCATACAATTCATCCACTTAAAGTGTACAGTTCATGCTTGTGTAAGTGTGTGTATTCATAGATCCTTGCAAACATCACCATAGTCAATTTTAAAGCATTTTTATTACTTCAAAGAAAAATCTTTTATCCTTAAGCTATCGTCATCTTATCTCCCCACCCTATCTAGACCTAAGAAACCACTAATCTATTTTCTGTCTCTATAAATTTTCCTGTTCTTAATTTCCCTATCAATGGAGTTATATAGGATGTAGTCTAATATAGCTGGCTTTTTTCACTTGGTATAATGTTGACAAAGTTCAATCATGTTGTACCATATAACACTACTTCATTCTTCACAGCTTCCTTCATTTTTTGATCCAACAATATTCTATTATATGGATACATATTATTTGTTTAATCATGTATCCATTGTTAGTCATTTGAGTTGATTCCACTTTTTGGAAATAATAGATAATACTATTATAGATATCCATATAAGGATTTCTATGTGAACATAAATTCTTATGTTTCTTGGGAATTGATTGGCCCATATTGTAACTCTGTGTCATATTGTAACTGTATTTATTTATATATTAAAGAAATGCCCAACTGTTTTCCAAAGCATCTGCACCATTTTGTACTCTTATCTGCCGTGTTAAGAGAGCTCCGGTTTACCCATGTCCTCCCTAACACATGTTGTCCTCTGCCTTTTTGATACTAGTCACCCTACTGGATATGAACTGATATCTCATTGTGGTTCTGATTTACATTTTCCTAATGACCAGTGATGTTGAAGATCTTTTTATGTGATGATTAGCCATATATATCTTCATTAGAGCAATATTTGTTCAGATTCCTTTCCCCAATTTTAATTGGGTGATTTGCCTTGTTATTGTTGAGTTCCAAGAGTTTTTTATTTTTTGTCCACATCAGCACAATTTATATTGAAATCATTTCCTCATAGTTAAATAATTAAATATCAAGAAAGCACACATATTTTAGAATTAAATCATGGTTAATATTTATATAATCCCAAAGTGGGGAAGAACTTTTTTACTTATTGTTTTTAGATATACATGAGAGTAGGGTTATTTTGACATGTTATACATACATATTCATGGAGTGCAACCCTGGTATATGATTTGCAAATATTTTCTCTCATTCTATGGATTCTCTTTTCACTTAATTGTGAAAGTACATGAATGGTGTCTATATATTAATATTAAACAATAAATCTTGAAAGAAATTAGAAAACTTTTTGAACTAAATTAAAATGAAAACACATTGTAAAATGTCTGTGGTGCAGCTAAAACAATGCTTGCAAGGAAAATTTTAGGGTTGGGGTTGTAGCTCAGTGGTAGAGTGCTTGCCTCACACGTAGGAGGCACTGGGTTTGATCCTCAGCACTACATAAAAATAAAATAAAGGAATTGTGTCCACCTACAACTAATATATATATATAAACATTTTAGCATTCCATGCTTAATTTAGAAAAGAAGAAATATGTAAAATGAACTATTTAAACTTCCACTTTCATCAATTCTCTTAGGCATTGTTGAACTGAGCTCTAAAATGATTATGCCTATTTATACTTCCTGTAGCACTGCATGTTCATATCATCAACAACACACCCAATACTGTTAGATTTTAATGTTTTCCCAAACAGATGGGCGTGAAATGCATCTTGTTGCTTTAGTTTTTATTTCCTTGACTACTAGGGAATCGAATAACTTTTCATATGTTTTATGGTCTTTCAGTTTTCATCCTCTTCATAGGTCCTGTTCATGTTTTTTATTCATTTTAATTACCTAGGATAATATTTTTTTTTCACAGTGCTAAGGATCACATCGTTTCCGGCATGCTAAGTAAGCATGCACTCTACCACTAAGCTACATCCACAGCTTGTTTTAATTAAGCCAATTGTCTTTTATGTTTTGATCTGAAGAAGTTTTAAAATATTATAAATGTGAATCTTTACCAGTTATATCTGTTGAAAAATCTCCTCTAGTCTGTCTTTGCATTTCATGTTGTCTTTCTTATTTAAGTGGTTGAATTAAAAGTCTAATTAATGAATATTTTGAAATCTGGATTTATGGTTTTTTTTTCTTAAGAAATCATACTTTAGAGGGCTGGGGATGTGCCTCAAGCGGTAGCGCACTCGCCTGGCATGCATGCGGCCCGGGTTCAATTCTCAGCACCACATACAAACAAAGATTTTGTGTTCGCCGAAAACTAAAAAATAAATATTAAAATTCTCTCTCTCTCTCTCTCTCTTTTTTAAAAAAAAAACAAATCATACTTTAGAAATATACTCTCCTGTATATTCCTTAATTAAAAAAAAAATTTTTCCAGGGCTGAGGTTGTGGCTCAGTGGTAGAGCACTTACTTAGTACATGCAAGGTGCTGGGTTCGATCCTCAGCACCACATAAAAAATGAAAACAAATAAAAATAATGGTATTGTGTCCAACTACAACTAAAAAAAAAATTTTAAAAAATTTATGTTCCCATTTTGCCTTATAGACACCTGTAATGTTTTGTGTATAGGGGTTTACTTTTTTTCACATGGCTATCTACTGTTATAGGCACTGTTTATTGACTAGCCCATCCATTCCCTGCTTAGTTGCTGTTCTATTATTGTCATATATCAATTTCTTCTACATCTGTGAGGATGAGGAAAGTTTTGAGTTTTCTGCTCTGTTTCAGTGGACTGCTTTGTTATTAGTATGCTAATACCACACAGTTTTATCACTGTAGGCTTATATTAAATATTGTTATCTGGTAGCATGGGTCCCTGCTCATTCTTTCATTCTTCTTCATGAGTGTTTTGACTTTGCTCTTCCATGTGATCAGCTTGTCAAGTTTGATAAAAGCATTAGGATTTCTATTGGAATGAAATAGGTCTACATATTACTTTGGGGAAAATTACCACCTCTGTGACACCTTGTTTTCTCTCTTATGAGAAGCATGGGTTTTTGACAGTTTTCTTGAACTACCTGAAAGTGAACCCACCTCCTGGGTTCTAACTCAACAAAATCTAGAGCTAATGATACTTAGCTGAAGTACCTTGACCTTTGTACCTGTATGTAGAATTTAGTCTAATTGTTATGTTCCTTAGTTGTCAGTTTTGCATGTAAGATAAACCCAGTAGAATTTGTCTGCTAAGAGCCACAGCCAAGTAATATGATACATGGCATTTTTGGTTGAAAGGTGATGCCAACAAGCCATTGAGATGATATGATTATGTTAAGATGTGCATTCATATGTATATTGGACTCCTGCTGTCCACCTTGGCCTGCTACGGGACTCCTGGAGAGTTCCCATTGGTTGGGGAAGTGCGGTAGGAGGGAATTCCGGAGGAGGAACAGCTTCTTGGGTTCCGGGAGAACTCGGCGTGAGTGGATCGGGAATGTGGGTGGATCAGGAATCTTCCCGGACGTGTACGGAACATTGGTGGCAGTTTCAAAAAATAAAGTTTGTTCCTGCTTGAGTGGCTCATGATTTTGTGCCCAGCCAGACTGCGGCAATTGGTGGCCCGTGCGGGGGACGCCTGAAGCTTGGAGGTGAGTAAAATTGCTCGCCCCTGAGGGAAGGTGACAGAATGGGTGACCATTTCAAAAAACAATGTGTTCTTGTTTTGATTCATTTTGTTTTTGTTTCAAGCTGCCTATCCCTAGAATTTTCTCAGGCAAACTGGGAAAAATGGTTGGCTCAAGGTTTGAAGTTGTTCGGCCCTGAGAAAGAGAAAATTGATACAACTACTCTTTGTTCTGTTTTTGTTTCATTCTGTTTCAGTTTTTGTTTTATGCTATCTTATTGAGTTGCGTTACCTTTATAGTAGATTAGAAACTAGTAAAAAACAAACTGAAAGACTGTTAAGTATATTGTTAGAGGTCCAGACTATGGTAGAAAACATGTTAGGTCAAGCAAAAGAGAAGGTCTCTTGAGCTAGTCAGACAGAGGAAAATTTGAAGAAAGAATGCTTAGAGGAAAAACAACCATCAGGCAGGGAATTACAACAGGAGGCTGCTACTAACTCCATTCTATCACCAGAGGGCGTAATTCAACCAACAGCTCCATCTACAGCTGAACGGCCCTCAACTCCCGTAGTTGATAGACGGAATCCTGAGGCAGGACCCCAAAGATTAGCATGCCCTGTACTAGAGCAGGCAGGAGGGCAACGAATTCACCGCGCTTTAGATTTCAAAACAGTGAAGCAATTAAAGAAGGCTGTAACAACCTATGGGCCGCAAGCACCCTTCACCATAAGTATGGTCGAATCTATTACCAACCTGGACATGACACCAGCAGATTGGGCTAGCATGTGTTGATCTGTGCTAATTGGAGGACAATATTTGTTATGGAAGGTTGCCAATGAGGAATTTTGCACGGAGACAGCTAGGCAAATGCAGCAGCCGGTTACCCTCAAAGAAATCTAGAAATGTTGTTAGGAAAGGGACCTTATGAGGGTCAACGGCAACAAATTGAATATGATCCTGGTGTATACGCACAAATTGCTGTAGATGTGGTTAGGGCATGGAAAACTTTACAGGGGCATGGAGATTTACAAGGACAATTATCTAAGGTAATACAAGGAACTAATGAACCTTACACTGAATTTGTAGATAGGCTTATTCAAACAGCTTCTAGAATATTTGGAGATACAGAACAGGCAATGCCATTTATAAAACAACTGGCTTATGACCAAGCAAATCGTTGCTGCAGAGAGGTCATTAGACCATGGAGACATGAAGATTTAAACACATATATAAATTATGTAGAGACATTAATGAACAAGGGCAAGTCTTAGCAGCAGTACAACAAGCTTTAGATGCCAGGCCAAAAACATGCTATAATTGTGATCAAACAGGACATTTTAAAAGGAGTTGCCCCATAGGAGGAGAGTTTAACAAAGCTAGGTATCAAAGGAGTAGAATACCGGGTATTTGCCCATGATGCCGTAGAGGGAGACATTGGGCTAATGAATGCCATTCTCAAACTACCATAGAGGGTATTCCGTTATCAAAAAACGGACAAGGATCAAGTGTTTACCCACGATATCATGGAGAAAGGCATCAGGCTCCGTTGCAAAAAAAATGGATTGGAGGGCCCAATGCTCCAGGGCCCAAAACCACAAATATACGGGGCAATGGAGGAACCCAGCAGCACCATTAAGGTAGTGCCCAGGACACATTATCCATTAAATCCCTCATCAGACAAACTAGAGGGAGCGCAGGGTTGGACATCTGCGCCTCTGCCAGAGCAGTACTAACTCCAGAGATGGGAGTTCAAATCATTCCCACAGGAGTAAAAGGACCTCTTCCCCAAGGAACAGTAGGCTTATTATTGGGACACAGTTCTTCTACACTAAAAGGACTTATGATAAGTCCCGGGGTAATTGATCCTGATTATGAAGGTGAAATAAAAATTATAGCTAGTTCTCCAAGAGGTATATCAGTAATTTCACCAGGAGATAGAATAGCACAGTTATTAATAGTACCCAGCCTACATGATAAATTTTCCAGTTGTGCCGTAGAAAGAGGTACCAGGGGATTAGGCTCCACAGGTGTAGATTGGGCTATGTTGTCTTTAAATTTAGATTCTCGCCCCATGCTAAAACTAAATATTCAAGGACATGAATTTAATGGGCTACTGGATACAGGTGCAGACCTTAGCATCATATCTCGTCAAGAATGGCCAAAACATTGGCCATTACAACAAGCCACTCAAACGCTTCGAGGCCTAGGAGTGGCGACTAATTCCCATAGAAGTGCAATGGTATTAGATTGGAAGGATCCTGAAGGATGTGAAGGAACTATACAGCCCTATGTATTGGATCATCTTCCTATAAATTTATGGGGACGAGATGTCCTAGATCAATTAGATTTGACATTAACAAATAACATCAGTCCTAACGCACCCACTACTAGGGCTAGACAAGGCTTTAGGAAAGAAAAAAGATTAAGAGAACAAGAACAAGGTATGACAGCACCAATACAAATAGATCAAGGAACAGACAGACATGGATTGGGTTTTCAAAAAGGGCCACTGAGACAATCAAAATTACTTGGAAATCAGAAAGACCAGTGTGGGTTCCTCAGTGGCCCCTGACTAAAGAAAAGATACAAGTAGCCCATGACCTGGTCAAACAACAATTAGTGGAGGGACATATACAACCTTCCGTATCTCCCCATAATACTCCCATTTTTGTCATTAAAAAGAAATCTGGTAAATGGAGATTATTGCAAGATTTAAGAGCCATTAATAATGAAATGGTTATTATGGGACCTGCTCAATCAGGGATTCCCCAATTGTCTGCTTTACCAAAAACCTGGTATGTTTTAGCTATAGATATTAAAGATTGTTTTTTTTTTTCAATTCCAATTCATCCTGAGGATAGTCCACATTTTGCATATACTATCCCTGCACTAAATCATGAAGGTCCTGATCAGAGATATGAATGGAAAGTACTCCCTCAAGGGATGGCTAACAGCCCAACTATGTGTCAAATTTATGTTAACAAAGCAATCCAGCCACTTAGAAATCAAAATCCTGAGCTACAAATATTTCACTATATGGATGATGTGTTATTGGCACATAAAGATAAAAACACATTGCTAGAATGTTATGCCACACTTACAAATTTATTAAAAAGTTATAATCTAGAGATAGCAATAGATAAAGTACAATTAAATCTTCCAATTAATTATTTAGGATTTCTATTATCCTCAACCATGGTCCATCCACCAAAAATTCAAATACGAGTAGATCAACTCAAATCACTTAACGACTTTCAAAAGTTATTGGGAGACATAAATTGGATAAGGTCTTATCTAGGCATACCAACAGGAGAGCTAGGACCTTTATTTGATATCCTAAAAGGTCCATCAGATCCAAATTCACCCCGCATGTTAATGCCTGAAGCAAGAAAGGCATTAAAAATCATTGAAACATATATGGAAAATATGCATTTGGATAGAATTGATATAAGTTTGCCTTTATTATTTATTGTACTACCAACGAAAAATATGCCTACAGGAGTATTTTGGCAAGAAGGTCCATTATTGTGGATACATTTATCTTATTCTCCTAACACTATTCTTACTAGGTATCCTGAGGCTGTAGGACAATTAATACTCAAAGGAATAAAAGCAGCAAAGGGAGTGTTTGGGATTTCTCCCAATAAAATTATTACTCCATATACTATGGATCAAATTGATGAGTTAGCTAATGAGTTAAATACTTGGGCAATAATTATGTGTAAATCTAATGTTTCATTTGATAATCACTTACCATCTAATCCTTTGTTGTCTTTTTGGTCTAAGCATCCTGTAGTTTTACCAAAAATGATAAGAAAAACCCCTATCATGAATGCTCCAAATATATTCACTGATGGGTCAAATAATGGTACAGCAGCAGTAGTTACACCTGATCAAACTTTTACATTTTTAGTACCCAAACAATCAGCTCAAAAGGTAGAGCTTAATGCAGTATTACAAGTTTTTATGATGTTTAAAGATTCTGTATTTCATTTATTTTCTGATAGTCAGTATGTAGTTAATGCTATAGTATCCCTTGAAGATGCTGGTAGGATTTCCCCTTCTTCTACTGTTTTCTCTTTGTTTTCCACTATACAAAGTCTAATCTGGGACAGAAAAGATCCATTCTTTATAGGACATATCAGGGCACATACAAGATTGCCTGGAGCCCTTAGTTTGGGCAATGAATTAGCAGATAAATCTACACATGACATACATATTTTCTCCACAATAGAAGAAGCTATAAACTTTCATAAAAGGTTCCATGTCAATGCTAATACTTTACAAAAGCATTTTAAAATAACTAAGGAACAAGCTAGACAAATAATAAAACAATGTCAAAATTGTGTGACCTTTTTATCACAAGTTAATCTTGGAGTCAATCCTAGAGGATTGATACCTAACCATATTTGGCAGATGGACGTCACACACTTGCCAGAATTTGGAAAATTAAAATATTTGCATGTTACAGTTGATACTTCTTCTGGATTTTTGATGGGCTCCCTTCATGCTGGAGAAAAAACTAAAGATGTTATAGCTCATTGCTTACAAAATTTTGCCACTGTGGGTGTTCCAAAACAGTTAAAAACAGATAATGGTCCTGGTTATGCTTCTACCTCTTTTAAACAATTTTGCTCATCATTTGGCATTACTCACATAACAGGAATTCCATACAATCCACAGGGACAAGGCATAGTTGAACGAGCTCATCAAACTATTAAAATGTACTTATTAAAACAAAAGGAGGGAATTGGAAAGGGGTATATATCCCCCAAAGATAAATTTAAAATAACCCTTTTTACTCTAAACTTTTGAAATTTGGATTCATCAGGGCTTAGTGCTGCGGAAAGACATTTGTATCCAAAAAATGTACATAAGCCTAAGGTACTTTGGAAGGATATTCTAACAGGACAATGGAAAGGTCCTGACCCAGTGATTGTCTGGAGTCGGAGCTCTGTTTGTGTTTTTCCACAGGGAGAACAGCAGCCGATTTGGATTCCAGAGAGACTAACTAAAACAATTTCTACAAACCAAAAAGAAGATGATTTGACTCAAATCCATAACAACTGATATCCAGAACTCCAGCTTGGCTATTCTTACATCTGCAACAGTGATTAACCAGGATGCTTTTTTCAACATCTATTTTATTATTGCTTTTTCCCACATCATAAAGTTCTATTTTATTTTTGAGCTCATACAGACCTAGGTTAATGTTTTTCTGATCAGTTTTATTTTTTGACTGTGGAGTTTTTAAACATTGCAATGGAGATTTCACCTAGGTAAAGCTATAAGGCCTTTACTATTGTCTTATGTGTTGTATGTTACGTGTGCACATTTCTGTTTTGTGTTGTATGTCTGTATGTGCGTATGTCCATATATCATATATGAGGAGTGCTCATGAATAAATGGATCTGAATTTTTTTTATTATTCACGTGATTTTAATGGTTTAATTTAAATTGGGTAAACAGCTGTTAAAGATTGTTTTAATATGTGTACAAATAATCAGGTTAACAGATCTGTTTGTTTACTTTCACCTTTCCTTTTCATTATATTTAATAATTCTGTTCAGGATAATGTAAATTGTTCTAAAATTTTTTTTCTTAGTACCTGTTGAAATGTTACATTTTTTTTTTAACATCATTGTCAGAATTCCTATTTTCATCCCAGTGCCAGTGAAGACAAAGATGAAACCAAACTACAACTTCTTCGATAATTATCACAACAAACTGTATAAACTGATACATCAATGAATAATAACTCAACAAGTAATGCTCAATCAAGGAGTCGATTTATTTTGGGAGGAAATGGACATATTGATAGATTCCTCCGCTTTGAACTGCTTACAAAACTTGCCTGGACTACGTATCACTTGTATGCACTGTGATCTATCTGTTGATGCAGCGAATTATGGCAATGCTGGCGTATCTTTGCTGATGTGTCACCAGTGATACAATTTTTCCAAAGGAGCTGTCAATTGACTTGGTGTCGTGGCATTTCTGTATCCTCCTCCCTTCTACTAGTGATGGTCTAATTTTGGGGGCCAACAGAGGTGAGGCAAAGAACCTCACCCCCCCCCCCACTGGTGCATAGGCCTATCCACAAGTATGGCTGTATGCTGGACCGGTAGTCAGTGATGGGTATGATCCAATTGCAGTGGTATCAACCTAAGACAGGAGGCTGATGCCTAAAGGTCAGTTTTCCGATGACGGGTAAGAACCATATGTTGAATTGGACAAACCTAACAGGCAGGGTCCCTAGCCACATTGCTTGTTGCTTAATTAAACAGAAGGGGAGAGATGCTAAGAGCCACAGCCAAGTAATATGATACATGGCATTTTTGGTTGAAAGGTGACGCCAACAAGCCATTGAGATGATATGATTATGTTAAGATTTGCATTCATATGAATATTGGACTCCTGCTGTCCACCTTGGCCTGCTACGGGACTCCTGGAGAGTTCCCATTGGTTGGCGAAGTGCAGTAGGAGGGAATTCCGGAGAAGGAACCACCTCTTGGGTTCCGGGAGAATGCGGCGTGGGTCGATCGGGAATCTTCCCTGACGCGTACGGAGCATTGGCGGCAGTTTCAAAAAATAAAGTTTGTTCCTGCTTGAGTGGCTCGTGATTTTGTGCCCAGCCAGACTATGGCATTTGTCTACTGTGTTCTTTTTTTACTTTATTAATATGCTGTATTTCATGAATTGTTTCTTTATTCTTCTTATTGGTACATTTTTATTGTAGTATATTAGGCATGTACTGTGTTCTTTTGTATTTTTATTGCCACATTCATTTGTTTTAGGATTTAGGCATTCAAGTACATCACAAAATCTTCAGCTAGAGAAGATCAATGGGGGCTTAAAGAACTCCACTTCTTGGTACATCATAGGAATTAATGCAGTTGTTCTAGACTGAAAGTGAACAGTTTGCAGTATCTTGATATTCACAGAATGACAACTGTGCTATGAGTTTGTAATTTATTTTGTTTTTTTTTTCATTTTATATGGTCCCAAGGCTATTGTTTAGATACATACAATATATCAGAAAAAATATGACCCTATATTGCCTATATATGAATAATCCTAAGTATTTAGCTACTTGTCCAAATCATTCTGTTCATGTAAATATATCAGTGCAGAATTTTATTTTATTAACAGAAAATATAGTCAGTTCCCATATACTCTCTTAGTTTCCTATTATTAATATCTTGCATTGGTGTGGTTTATCTATTAAAATTGATGATCCAATATTGATGTATTATCATTAAATCAAGTCAATAGTTAATGTTAGGATTCAAAATTTGTGTTGCATAATTCTGTGTTCTGAAAATGCTTAATGCTAGGTGTTTACCATCATTGAATCATAAAGAATAGTTTCACTTCCCTAAAGTTTTCCTGTGCAGCATCCATCTGTCCCTCTTCTCCCTCATTTGGACTGCTGGAAATCATTGTTGTTTTTTTTCCTGTCTCCCTAATTTGCCTTTTTAGAAAATTATGTAAATGGCACCATACAATATATAGCCTTTTCAGACTGCTTTCACTTACTGATATGCATTGATGTTTTCTCCATGTCTTTTTGTGGCTGGATAGTTCCTTTCTTCTTATTGCTGAATAGTGTCCCATTGTATGGCTATGAAACTTAGGACTAAGCTTACTTTATTGCTCTTTGATGAACCATTTAACTATGACAGCCAACTCTTCTTTCTAAATCATAAAGTCCTCTATGCCAAACCATTGTGAAAATGCCTGTTTGAATAACCAGTCTATTTAGACTTATTTACTGGTGAATGTAAACAAGTGACTATTTAAGAAAAAAAAAACAATGGTCACTAATTTGGTCTGTCAATTCTATCAAGATGATTAAACTGGCTGGATTTGTGGGCCTAATCATGGCACAGTAGAAGGAACCTGACCCGGGAGTGAAGAACTTTAGTTCATAATCACAGCTCCTCCATCAACCTGAGAAAACTACTCATCTCTATGAAGCAATTCTCGAAGAGCTCCCTTACAGATTAGCTTACTCATCTGTGACATGAGATGCAATTTACATGCTGGAGCATATGTAGGGTAGTAGGACTGTGAACTAATAGATACGCCTTTTGCCCTGTGGGTATCTTTCTTGGACTTAGTTTCTTTCCAAGAGATGGGATGCATATTTCATGTCCCTGAAGTCTTTGCAGAACTTCCATGAAAAAGGATGAAGTACACAATTATCTTGAGGATTATTGGAGATAGACGGAGAATGACACTCTGAAAGCAGATTTTACTTTGACTCTGAAAAAGACTTTTTCCCCTTGTATTAATTATTAAGCGAAAAAAAGCCATTGATGATGAAAGCTATAGATGGAATTGGTTCTCTTTAGGTAAATTCTCCTCCCCTTCTGTCTGACAATGTCACAATGAGGTATAGCACTTTCTAACTTTAAACTCCTCTTAGCTGTCCAGAATTGATTTCCATGCATGCTTTTGAAGTTTTGGCTTTAAATACTGTATTCACAAATCTTCACCATGAAATATTTCAAATTTTCATTCCCTTTATCCTTTGTGGGGAAGAGAGTCTTTCTGCCTTGTTAAAAGAGAAACTTGGTATTTGTTCTTTCTTCTGCACATGAATTTGTTTTTCCTTAGAGACTCTTCACACCATATTGGGACTCTACACTAGGTTAAGCTCATAATCAGCCTCTGTGGAGAGAAATAGAATATCTGTGACCTTTGGGAGCACAGTTTAGAAAGGATAGTTGCCAATGTGCACAGAGCAGGCAAAGTTTCACAGTTTGAGGTCTTCACCAGGAGTCCCAACATTTTCCCACCTGCTCACTAGAAACTTTTCACTTAGCTATCATCACTTACAAACAATTCCTGGGACTCAAACCATTCATGACTGGGTGCTGGCAGAATGCCCCTCACCAGTCTCACTTCCTCCCAAATGTACTCTCTATTGCCCTATGTTTTAAGAATGTTTCTCTTCCCTGTGAAGCTATGCCTCCCATTCTCAAGACCTGAATCTGTACTGGCTTCAGAATAAAGTTCTAACCCCTAGGCCTGGTGTTCAGGGCCCTTTTTAGTCCATTATTCTACCTCCTACTTACCTTTCCAGGTGACTTGGGCATATTCTTCCAAAACACACCCTCTTTTAAAACACTTTGTGCTTCATGTCATACTTCCAGATGTTCCCTGACTATTTCATTTACTTATATATTGTGTTACCGTCTTCATTTTTGGGTTCTCCTCATCTCCTCTGCTTTTTTCTTCTCCTATTTATTCTTTATGCCTCAGTTCCAATGCCACAACCTTTGTGATGCCTACTCTAATCCTTAGTATTTTTCCCCCTCAGGAAATGGTATAAATAGACAAGGCCTTTGCTTATTCTCTATGGTGAAGAAAAGTAACACTGAGCATTTCCCAGAGTGACCTGGAGCCTTCATGAACATGGGCTACTCAAGCTCCTTGCTGGCTGCTTGTTCATAGCTATCCCTATAGGCATGTGCAGCTTATAGGGCCTAGCAGGGGCATAGCCCTCTTCCATGAAGAAGAAGGTCCTCTTTGGCAGAAAGCCAAAGGAGTTAGAAACCATAATGTAGGCCATCCAGACCTGTGCTGGGAAGAATGGGACAGTCAGACCCCCGGCCTGATGTAATCTTCCCATTTGCCCCAAGCAAGGCTACCCACAACAATACTTGGCTGACCATCCACCAGGCACAAAGCACTGGGCTGTGCTGAGCTACTTCTCTCAAGGAATTTATGGTCTAGTAGAGAAAATAGATCTCTGTATGTGGGTATATTAATTTTCTCAGGCTTCCATTACTATGTGCAGTAGACTGGGTAGCTTCAACAATGAAAGTGTATTGTATCACAGTTCTGGAGGTTACAACTCTGAAGTCAAGGTGTTGGAGTTGGTTCCTTCTGAGGGCTGTGAGGGAAAGATCTGTTCTAAGCCTGTCATCTTGGTTTGTAGATGGCCCTCTTTTCCATGTCTCTGCTCAACCTCTTCCTTCTGTATGTCTGTGTCCATATTTCCTCTATGACATCAGTCATATTGTACTAGGACCCACCCTAATGATCTCATTTTAATCTAATTAATTTTTAAAAGACCCTCTCATGAAATAAACTCACATTATTAGGTAATGGACATCTATATGGGGGGGCATAATTTATCCTATAACAATGCATAATGACAGCTTAGGATAAGAAGGGCCATTACTAGGGAAGGTCTGCACACAGAAGACTATTAGGACAAGAATAGGGCCATTCTGACTCACATTCACATTCTCTTGACAACACCACAATTCACCAGTCAGGAGTACCAGTCTGCCTTTAACTGAATAGACCAATAGTAAAGGACAGAGATAAATTTAAACTGAGAGCTATGTGGTTCTATGTGGTTCATTGTTATGTCAGCCATGAAATATTCTATTTGAGAATCCATGGCCATTGCTTCCTCTGTTCTGGTTCAGATTGATCTGGTTCAGATCAGAGGAAGGAAGGTCCATAACCCCCTTGGGAGGAGAAAAGATCTCCATAAACCTGTTCTCAATTTCCCCTTTCCTTGCCCAATCTGAGGAGTTAAAAGAGCATAAGCTTAGGGCATAGACTGATACAAATTCAAATCCAAGGTGGGATAATTGCTGGATTTTTTATTACGAACAAGAAAGTTACATCCCTCCATAGCCTCAGTTTTCTCTTCTGAAAAATGTGATGATAACTCTTGTTAGGCCTGATTATGGAAATAAAACAAGAACATTTGGGGTTAATCTCTAGATCCAGCTAAGCTTAGTGTGTCTTGATCTCTGTGGCCTGGCAGAGCCTGGTGTGGAGGCTGACCTGGTACAATGCTCAGGTCACCTGTGATAAGTTAATGAAGCATGAGTGACTGAATAAATGGATGAGTGTGAACAGTGTTCTTCCATTAGAAGTCCTTCTGCCAGTTGTGCCCATGAATTCAGAAGGAGGGTCTGTGTGTTTCTTTTGTACCCAGCACTGGGAAGGGGATATTTCTTTCCTTTTTGGAGGGTACAGAAATTAAAAAGAATGGGGTGAGGAAGGTGGGTAGAGAGTCAGGAAATATCACTGATCTGCTTCCCCTATGTCTATGTGCATTGGCCCAAGCTGGGTCAGGCTGCTAAACTCAGTGTTGGGTCAAGGTTGGGGAATGCAGGAGCTATACATAGGGGCTGGGTATCTGAAGTCCAGAATGTGGTATATGAGGAAAAGCAAGTAGCAGGCATAAAATAAAAAGAAAGTTGATGAGGGCTGTCTCCTTTACCTTATAGCCTAGCACAAAGTAGTCAGGTGGCCCAAATGGAAGACTAAAGTTTGCATTGGTATTTATACTTTCCTCTGACTTGCCTTCTGAAAGGCAAGAAGGGGATTGTTTTTTTTGTTGTTGTTGTTGTTGTTGTTGTTTGTTTGTTTGTTTTTAAATGGTGGATCTTTTCAGTTATACATGATAGTAGAATCCATTCTGATATAATTTTATAAGCATGAAATATATCTTATTCTAGTTAGAGACCCATTCTTATGGATGTACATGGTGGTGGGATTCACTGTGTTGTTTTCATATATGTACATGGGAAAATTATGTCAGGTTAATCCCATTCTTTCCTATTTCTATTTCCTCACCCTTTCCTCCATTCCCCATTATCTAATTTACTACATTTCTGTTCCTCCCCTCATTCCCTGCTTATTGTGGGTTAGCTTCCACATATGAAAGACAACATTCAAGTCTTGTTTTGGGGGGGCTGGCTTACTTCACTTAGCATGATAGTCTCCAGATCCATCCATTTGCTGGCGAATATCATAAAGTCATTCTTCGTTATCAATAATAATACTCCATTATGTATATATACCACATTTTCTTTATCCACTCATCTATTAAAGGATACCTAGGTTGGTTCCATAGCTTAGCTATTGTGAATTAAACTGCTATAAACATTGATGTGGTGCATCACAGCAGTATGCTGATTTTAAGTCCTTTGGGTATAAACCAAGAAGTGGGATAACTGGGTCAAATGGTGCTTCTATTCCAAGTTTTCTAAGGAATTTCCATACTGCTTTCCATAATGGTTGAACCAATTTGCATTCCCACCAGCAATGTATGAGTGAACCTTTTCCCCCACATCCTTGCCAACATTTATTTTTAATTGTATTTTTGATAGTTGCCATTCTGACTGGAGTGACATGAAATCTCAGTGTAGTTTTAATTTGCATTTCTCTAATTGCTAGAGATGTTGAAGAATTTTTCATATATTTGCTGGCCATTTGTATGTTGGCGCTTCTGTGAAGTGCCTATTCAGTTTCTTTACTCATTTATTGATTGGGTTATTTGGTTGGGGTTTTTTTGGTGTTTTTTGAATTCTTTATATATCCTGTAAATTAATGTTCTACCTGAAGTGCAGGTAGCAAAGATTTTCTCCTGTTCGGTAGGCTTTCTCTTCACACTCTTGATTGTTTCCTTTGCTGTAAATAAGCTGTTTAGTTTGATGCCATCCCATTTATTGATTATTGATTTTACCCCTTGAACTTTAGGGGTCTTTTTAAGGAAGTCAATTCCTGAGCTGATATGTTGGAGTATCGGGCATACCTTTTCTTCTAGTGTCTGCAAGGTTTATGGTCTAATATCTAGGTCTTTGATCCACTTTGAATAGAATTTGGTGCAGAGTGAGAGATAGGGGTTTAATTTCATTCTACTACATATTGATTTCCAGTTTTCCCAGCACCATATGTTGAAGAGGCTATCTTTTCTCCAATGTATGCTATTGGCACCTTTGTCTAGTATGAGATAACTATATTTTTGTATGTTTGTCTCTGTGTCAGAAAGGGTCTTTTAAGTATATGCTGTCATCATATTCTTTTCTGTTTAATTGTCACAAATATAAAATCAAATAAATAAGTACATCAGGAAGTAGTAGAGCTATGATTTATACCCAGGTATCTCTGACTCTAACGCCTGCCTCCTGTCTATTAGGTTACACTATCTATAATGAAAAGAGAATGGCAGAGGGAAGCGAAGACCTTGGGTTTGATTTCTAGCTCTGCCACATGCTGGCTGGTGACCAAAGGAAGTTACATAAATGTTGAGCTTCAGTTTCATTATCAGTTAAGTGGAGGTAATACCACTGCACATACACAAATGTGAACATGTACAGGTCACTGGAAGAGTTAAATGAGAGAGCATGAGGGAATGTTCTCTTTGTAAAATGTACCCCAATTTAGCTCACAATCTGTTGTCCGACTTGGTATATATGCTTACCTTCAGGTGCCACCTCACTTCCTGCTGAAAGTCCACCCTCATATTAAGTCATTTCATATTGCCAATCCTGAGAACTCCTGCCTTCCCAGAGCTTCAGTTAGGTTCACCCTTCAAAATTCCCTGTTAGGTTATTATCAGCACTATCCCCCATCTCTCTCTCTCACACACACACACACACACACACACACACACACATCAAGAAGATGGGTGTGGTATGTCAGTCACTCACTTAAAAACCATGTTCCAAGTGTCTTCTGTTTTGTCTCATCCTCTAGGAAGTTGCTGCTTGGAGCTAAATGTTGGTCCTGCAGACACACAGAAAGGCTTGGTTGAGCTGAGCCCCAGAAGTAAAATGAGTGAGTGAGTTGATTAATGTTTGGTAGAACATGTCTGAGCAGGAAGGGCCAGTCTGGTGAGCCAGGGCTAGTCAACAGGTGGTCCTTCTCTTGTTTCTATTGTTTAAAACAATCCTAGATATGCTCAAGGCTTCTCTTTGCTAGGGCCATTGTGATGATGCCATATGTATTTTCGCCCTAACTCCTGGGAAAGGGCTTCTCTCAAGGCAACTATAAGTAATAAGAAAGGTGACTTATGTATTCCTAGCTCATATCCACTCCTTCTCTTGATCATCCCTAGCTCTGTTACTCAAGTGGTAGGAGGCAAGCACTAAGTAGGAATAGCAAGAAGCACTGCGGTGTCAGTGTCAGGCAGCTGGAACCTGATCCTAGCTTGGTCCTGCTCTGCTTTGCTCTTAGGTATGCAAAAGTTCTTGCCCTCTGAAATTTTGTTCCTTCATCTTTCAGATAAACATATTCGGCTTATTTTACCTCTGAGCTACCTTGCCACTTGAACCTTCCTTACATCCAGGCCTATAATTTGAGTTGTCTAATCAGGGAGCTGAAAGGTCTTCTGGTCAGGTTAGGAGTTGTTTTCCTGCCAGTCTGAGTAAGGGCTTCAGGTTGGCCTGCTCATATCAACCCCATGTTTACTAGGAAGCTCCAACCATTCCATGACCCCAGATCAGAAATAGCCATTTATTGTCCTTCTAGACATTCCAAGTGGAAAAAGGATCATTCTTTTAAGTAGCTACTAGGCTTGAATCTACTTTTTCACAAATATTTTCCACTTCTTGGTTCATTGGCCTCTGAATAACCTAAAGTACATAAGAGATGATATGTGTCCCAGCCCCAAATTTTGGACTAGGTGGACATTAAATTCTGCATCACACTGAGATTCCACCTTGCAACAATAGCTCAATCCTGAACAACTCCATCTCCTTTCCACAGATACTTGGCTTAAGAAAAACAAATATTTTTCCACAGTTAACTCTCTCACTCCAATCCTTCTCTATACATGCTAAATCTCAGTTTAGGAAGAAAAAACATATTTATCACATTCTTGCATGGCCATTTTATATCAGATTGAGTGGGTGACAAGCAGGGAAACTGGAAAGGAAATGCCTGTAATATTTAGTTAATGTGGTCATCATATTTGTTTTGGCTGCATCTCCCCAAATGCAAATACAAATGTCCTACTTAATTTGCATGTGGGTCTTTTTCAACAAAGGGAGGACTAGGAGAACCAGCCCAGGTCCTACAGTGATTTTGGAGCAGAGGGAGGCATTAGCTAAGGCTCTGAGAAGTAGTGCTAGGCTCCAGGTAGCTGGTCTCTAGTAAGTTTCTAAGGGGTAGAGGCCACAGCAAATACTTATCTTAACTGAGAGCAGCTGAGAAACACCAAAATTCAGTTTTAGAGAAGCCCATTCACTGGTCCCAATTACAGAGAAGGCCATGGGAATGGAAGGAGCACTGGATTTGAAGTCAAATCTGATTTCTACCTCTTAACATTGGGTGAGTCTCTTAGTTCTTTGGAGCCTCAGTTTCTTCCTTAGTAAAATGGGGTTAAAATTCCTGCTCTTCCATCCTCATATGGCTACAGTGAAGATCCAGAGATTTTGTCAATTATTTTAAGAGCATGATATTTTATTATTGTATTTTCTAAATAAGAAGGCTACAGAATACCTATAGAGCAAAACCAGGCAATAGTTCTGTTTTTAGGTGGACTAAGAACAGCTCATGCAAAGGAAGTTGTATGAAACATGTAGGATTATTCTTATGAATGTACAGGGACATGAATCCTGGATGTGAAGCCAGAGAGCAGCTTTACCCACTCAGCCATCTGGGGAGGCTGGCTGCCCCCACTAGCTCCTCTCACTTTCCCTATCTGCACCATGTAGTGTTGGCCTAGACCCTCTCCCCAGTCCTTTTCAGCTCTCAAACATGGTGCAGAGCAATTACACTTTCCAGAGGTTTTGCATTTCACTGTACCTTTGCAGATAGGAATTTCCACATTTTTGTAGGACCAACCCTTTGGCCTATAGGTACATTAGCAGCACTGGTTTTGAGCTCAGCAGTTGCTAGAGCATTAGTTAGTGCTGTGGAGGGAAAGCATGAGATCTGTAGGGAGAGCCATGGAGTCCCGTCCAAAAGTCCTCCAAACCTCAGTTATCCTGAAGCACAAACAAATGCCATCACAGGGAGCTTCTGCCTGGGACAATTAAGCTTCCCCTAGTCCAATAAGCCTCATGATCAAACAGACACAAGGCCACATACTCAGGCCAGTTTCCCAAAGAACCACCCAGGCAGAAGGACCATAGCATTTAGGTGAAATTTGACATATTTTCAAAGAGTTGGATTTAAATTTACACAAACTCATTGGCTCCCCGGAAGGCTTCTGCTCCTCACTTCTCCCTGGTCCTGATAAAACTTAGCATCCAAGATATTGTATATGTTCAAATCATTTGGGTAGTTCAGTTAGAAGGGTCACCTCTGCTAGAAGCTAGGGTCTTTGCATTCTCCAATTTCATTCTTTCACCCTACTTCACTACATTCCATCACCTCCTGTTAGCAGGATCTCCTCTACCTGACATTCAAGGGCTTTCCTAGTTTATCTATTCAGTGAGGAGCAGTGGGAAAAAGCTGGATTTAGAATCACACAGATCTGAGTGTGAATACCCTATTTCATACTCATATGTGACCTTGGAAAATGACTTCACTTTTCTTTCTGAGCTTCCATTTATTCATCTGTCAAAGTTTGATAATAATACTTCATGGAACTGTTGTAAGGAATGAAGAGATAATAGTAAATGTACAGCATCTGGCTCAGGGCTTGACCATTATGTCTGCTCAGTTATCAGTGGCTGTGAACACTGCAGTGTGATTCCATGGTACACAATTTGGCCTCAACATCCTCTCCAACTTCTCATCCCATTCTTACCCTGCCTCCATATGTTCTGGTCAGATTTGGCCTTCTCTGTTACTCCAAGATTTTCTGAGCCTTCCTTTGCCTTTATATCTTTGCCTCAGCTTGTCTATTTAACTGGAATGTCTTTTCCTTTATCATATTCACCAGTCTAAGAATCTGACTTTTATTTCATGGCCCAGCTCAAAATAAGCTCTTTTGGATCTCCTGTTGTGATCATTTTTTCCTCTGAGCCCCTATAACCCTTCTCTCATGGCACTCAGCACCCTCTCTTTTAGATCAGGGTGGCCAGTTACTCAAGTTGCTCAATGGACTGAGTTCCTTGAAGGTACACATAGGATCTGCTTCACCTCAAGCACTGAGCACACAATAGAATAGCACTGATTACAAAGTTTGATATGGAGTAGTAACTTTGTCAGGATCCATGGAGTACAAGGTCATATGTAGAAATCTGCAGAGGATTGATTTTCTAATCAATTGATTTTCTAATATTTGACTAGATCATACTGGCCTGAGTACCAGAGTATACATTCCCCAGGGAGGCCAAGTGGGTTTGGATCTCTTCAATCAGAATATCTAAGTTTGGATTCTAAGAAGCTGCCCCACATTCACATACCCAGAGACAGACCCACAGGTAGTTCTGTCTGGGAAAGTGAATAGTTACGAGGGGTGTCATCTCCCCATATATGAACATACTTAATCAGCAGACTCCATCTACCTATATTGCTTTGAAGTTTTGGATCCAGACTGAAACAGTCTAAGGAAAGGGAAATATGCTATATGGCAATGAAAGTCAAAACTTTGGGGTCAGGGAGACCTGGGAGATAATCCTTACCCCTCCCCCCTTACTAGCTGTGTGATCTTAGCCAAGTCACTTCACCCTTCTGTATCTTGTTTGTGATGGGTCAAATGGGGAGGATCAGGAACAGATTGGAGCACACTGAGGGTATTTTGGGGGCTAATGGTATGTTTCTTTTCATTGTAAGGGGTACTGTAGCATAGATGGGCATTCCTTATGCCCCATTTAAGGGAACTTATACCATAAAGTACCAAAGTACTTCTTCACAATAAATCCATGTCCATGAGACTACCATGAGATGTGGACCCTGAGGAGAATAGTTCAGAGAGGTCCTACAAATGGTAGCTATTACTGAGGATGTGTTAGCATGAGGACAATTTGCAACTATCACATTTACTATTCTGGTGAAGGTTGTCTACGTGAATCTCATAGGAGTTTAACAAAAAGTGTGGCTCTTCCAGGAAGAGATGCTTCCTCCCCCACTCTTTGGTACCAGGGATTGAACCCAGGGGTGCTAACCACTGAGACACATTCCCATCCATTTTTTTTTTTTTTAATTTTGTGACAAGATTTTGCTAAGTTACTTAGGGTATCGCTAAGTTGCTGAAGCTGGCCAGGAACTTGTGATCCTCCAATCTCAGCCTCCTGAATAACTGGGATTACAGGCATGCACAACCATCCCTGGCTAGAAAGAGCTACTTTTGATCAATATGATTGATTGATGATTGGAGGCATTAAGGATGGTCTGGTGGTAGATGCCTCATTAAATCTCCAATAGATTTCATCTGCAGAGCTTCTGTGTAACACTTTGTGCTTTGTCCTCTATGGACTTAGGGGACCAGTTTTCCATCCCTTGGTAGTAACCTGGATGAGCCCTCTTGTGGGCTGGGCTATATCTTTGACAAGTTGTTCTGGAGAATATGAGGAGGTAGATGGGATGCAGAGACAGGTCCCTTCAAAAACAACAAAGAAGGCCTTGGCATTGACAAAAGTGGCAAGGAGAATGTGTATGTGGCTTGTGCAGGTGTTGGTATCTGAAGTGGGGGCTCATCTGGAGGATCAGCTTGGTGATGAGAGCTTGGAGATACTGGAAATATGGTGCTTGATGATACATTTCCAGATGCTGAGCTACTCACAGAAAAAGCCTTTCAGAGGGCTGGAGTTGTGCCTCAGTGGTAGAGTGCTTACCTTGCATATGTGAGGCACTGGATTTGATCCTCAGCACCACGTAAAATATAAATAAAATGAAGTTATTGTGTCTGTCTATAATTAAAAGAAATTTTTAAAAAAGCCTTTCAGCAGTAGGGAAATAAGGGGATTATCTGTCACCTCTGGTAGAGGCCAGATAGAAGCAGGAAAGAGGGATAGGACCTGACTGAAATACACTGGGACTTAGGGCAGTTGATCCTGGTCCAGCAAGGAAATATAGTACTCAGCAGGGAAACAGAGGCAGAGCCCATCTATATGGATTTGGCCAACATGGATGGAGTAGGGAAAGGCTATGTCTTTATAGGCACAAGGTCACAGGCCTCCCTAACCCCACCAACTTCTTGTTGTGGGACAGCAAGACAGAGTCTGCTGAGTGAGCCCTGCTAGGGGCTAGGCTAAGGTCCGGCCTGGGGCCTGATCCTGGCTGTGAGTAGTTGGCTCTGGTAGGGACTGACAGGCTGGCTGACATTCACTGCTGGCTTTTTAAAATCTGTTTTCACTTGGATACTACACTGAAAATTACTTGGCTACTTTATTCCTCACTCATTCAACCAATATTTATTTATTGGGCACCTGCTCTGGTCAGGCCCTCTGCTCTCTTCTGAACACACTAGTGACACTGATGGCTATCTCTTCATAGATCATTTTTCGTCTATGTGGGCACAGGTGCTCACTCAGCAGACTCTGTCTTGCTGTCCCACAGCAAGCAGTTGGTGGGGTTAGGGAGGCCTGTTACCTTGTGCCTATAAAGACATAGCCTTTCCCTACCCCATCCATGTTGGCCAAGTCCATATAGGTGGGCTCTGCCTCTGTTTCCCTGCTGAGTACTATATTTCCTTGCTGGACCAGGATCAACTGCCCTAAGTCCCAGTGTATTTCAGTCAGGTCCTATCCCTATAAGCAAATAGAGCATGGTAAGGAAAAGATGATGCTAGAGTCCAGTAGAGGGTACCTGACCCCTAAGAGGCATCTTCCTGGAGAAAAAAAACAACTGGTTACTAGCACTCTTGTGGCTGCAGTGCAGGAGGGAAAGTCAGTACCTACCTCTTCTCTTCCTTACTTCCTTTGACAAGCACTATGCAGAGCTTACTTGTGGGGGTAGGGAGGGGAGAAGGGGCATGTGTGAGGACAAAATTAGGAAATTTTTGTCTTCTCCCCATGACTCATTTGATTTAATTCTCACAGCTGGAACCAGGAAGTAAGCCCAAACCCTCAGGTAACTGATGATTAAAAAACCATCTGTCTTTAAGGACTTTCTCTGTTGCAGGCCAGAAACTAGCAGGATGGGAAAGAGTCTTGGGGGGAGGAGCAGAAATAGCTTATTTGGGGCCCGGGAATTTTCTCCAAGTTGGCAGCAAAGCTTCATGGGAAAATGAAACCCCCAGAGATCTCCAGACACTTTCTTCTTCTGGGATGAGAGGGACTTTTCCTTCAGTGAAGGCTATACAAAGGCCCTACATCCTACTGGGAGAAAAGATTTCTCTTCTAATGATTGAAAACTAAGGGTTTTATTCCACAAAGGGATGGAGAATGGCAAGTATGGCTTGCTGGGGAATGAGTACTGCAGGGCCTAGGAAATTCAGTCTGAGAAAGAACAGTAACGCCCTGCAGCTCAGGATCCATGGAGAAATAGCATCACTAGGGAAGCTCAACACCAAAGGAAAGGCGTGGCTGTCTCCTCCCAGAGAGGATGGTTACAGCACAGGAAAAAATCACCACAGGCTATAGTAGAAATTGGAATGGTAGTTTTTGCTTTTTAAAATGGTCCAGCAAGTATTAGGAGGCAAATTATACTGCGCCAGAATCCATGGCAGGGAAAGGAGGAGGCAGCTCTCAGTGGGCTTTCTGGCCTCTTTCCATCCTAAAATGGCCTATTTTTCTACCTAGAGTAATAAAATGCACTTGTCTCCCTGGCACTTGCTCCCCACCCTGTCTTGCTGTGTTCCATTTTCAGAAAGCCACCAAGAAAAGCAGCCTTGGGCTGCTTCAGGGTCATGTGTTCGCTTCTGCAACTGTCTGCTCTCTGGGCTATTCAGCCATTCTGTTTGGCTGGCAGGACTCTGAGTACCACTCCCTTCTTGGGCCAATGCTGTTGTTTATGGGACAACTCAAAGACACCCCCATTGGAGGTCACTTTCAATTGATAACCCTAGGAATGATGAGGATTCATAAAATCCCTGTGAGGCCAACCCCTCTCTCTTCTCTTATCCATCACTATGCCAGTTTTGATTGCAAAGGGTTGGGTTTGGCCTGGAGAGCAGCGCCAACCCATCCCTGTTTTCCCCAAATGCAGACTGAAATTCTCCAAAAGATATTTCTGAGAGAAGAAGGACAAAGAAGACAATCAGAGAATTATTTTGAATATATGATATTTTTCTCTAAAATAATGGGACTCACATGTGTTTATACTGGAGTGACAAAGAGAGATAAGTTTAGAGCCAAAAAGTGTGAGTTCAATTCTCTCTTTGTCACAGACTAGTTATGTGACCTTGGAAAAGCTGATTCTCTTCTCTGGTCCTGTTTCCTCATTGGTAAAGGGACACTAACACATCTACTCACAGGCTTGTTAAGGATGAAATGAGGTAAAGGATGTGGCATTGCTGGGAAGTGGTGGCAAGCTTCTCATCAAGTCCTCCACACAGTTTTGAGTGAGTGTTCAGGGTTTACCTTCAGGTCTAGCCAGCCATTATCATTTCACAGCTGCTTTCATCTCAGTAACCCAACAGCTTTCTGAAAGAATATGGACAGGGTAGATGATTAAGCAAGGAAATCTGGATTTGGATGCAAAGGGTGATTGCTATCAACTGTCTCCGAGGACCACCTTCACAAATCCACAGGGTTCTAACAACAGCGGCTATGAGAAAAAGGAGAGAGCCTCTCAATGGGGCTAATTTCTTTTTAAAAACATTTTTAAATACCTTTATTTTATTTATTTATTTTTATATGGAGCTGAGGATCGAACCCAGGCCTTACATGTGCTAGGTGAGGGCTCTACTGCTGAGCCACTACCCCTACCCTCACTGGGGCTCATTTCAAGGGAGACACTTCCTTCTTCTTTTGGTTCCTTTGCTTACAGTTTCAGTGTCATGATATCTCCTGTATAAAAGAGCATCTATGTAAATATCTAGTAAGTTGTACCATGTAGGTTTCTATTTTTCTGTTAACTGAGACTGTTAGGGAGTTGATATTCCCTGTTCCAGTAGTGCTCAATTCCAGTTATGATTATGCTTTTGGAAACTGGAATGTGATGATGTGAGTTTGCCCAGTAGCAATTTAAGTAGGATAGTAGGAATAGTAGGAAGCCATTGTAGAGCCTTACTCTTTCCCTGAGGAATATATTGTTATTCTCCCTATTTTACAGCTGAGGAATTGGTAGCTGAGAGGTGAAGTGATTTTCCCAGTGTCACATAGCAGCTAGGAAGTGACAGAGCCTGCATATAAACTTCACAGATCATGCCTTGCTTTATTAGAAAGGATCTTATGAGCCAAGACTTTCAGAACACTTTTGTTCAATGCAAAGGATTAAAGCACTGATTGCTCAGGGTGGAATCTCTTTGTCTGACTGTTTCCAATTGCCTCTGGAAAACATAACATCTCTGAGTGAGAAGAAGTGTACTGAGTAGTGTACCCCACAAGGATATATCCATTCAGAACCTGTGCATGTGATCATATTTGGAAAAGGTGTATCTTCAGATTTAATTAATTAAAAATGAAAATGAAATAATCCTGGATTTAGGGTGGGCCCTAATTACAATGACTAGTGTCCTTATAAGAGGCAGAAGACACACGTGTAAAAATGAATATAGAAATTGAAACAGTATGGCTAGAGGCCAATGAAGGCCACGATTCTACTCCAGAACTTCAGAAGGAACACAGCCCTAATGATGGTTTTGTTTTGGACTTTTGGCCTCCACCATGTGAAAGAATACATTTATGTTGTTTAAAACTATCCAGTTTGTAGAAATTTGTATGGTAGGCCTAAGAGACTAATATAGGGAATGAACCCTAGAAAGAGTCTTGATGCACCATTGCTCTTCAGAAGCAATTGAGGGTCAAGGTACATAGGAGTAAGTATCAATACCACCAATCTTTTGAAAGTGTCAGGAGAGAAACAGAGGGTGAAATTGGCTTCTTCCACGCAGACCAACAGCCCTCTTCACTCAGAAACTTCCAGTCCAATGATTAGAGTCCATCATGAGTGGCAGAAACATCTGCCTGCTGACTATTCAAGAGGAGTCTTTGTTCCCAGCAGTATCCAGGGAACCCGGGGAGTGGCCAGTCATAATGACCCTCAGAAGGGCTCCTGCATTCCAGTTAATTTACCTCTTGCTCACTTAAGGTGTATTTCATCCCTTCTGGTGCATTTTGTTTTGTACCTGATAAAATGAAGATAAAATGAGTTAGAGAGGGAATGGAGATGAGAGAAAAGTATATTTGTTTGCTGAGTATGTTAGTCAGCTTTTAGTCATTGCCAAATACCTTAGAAAATCTAACTAGAGGAGGAAACATTTATTTGGGCTCATAGTTTCAGAAGTTTCAGTCCATAGTCTACTGGTTCCATTGCTGTAGGGCCTTTGGTGAAGCAGAACATCATGGTAGAGAGGACATGGGATAGCAGAACTGCTCATCTCATGGCAGACAGGAAAGAGAGAGAGTTAGGAAGGGGCTGGGGACAAGATATACTTTTCCAGATTATGCCCCCAGTGACCCACATTTTGCAATTAGGTTCCACCTCCTGTATTTTCCACTCTTTCCCTATAATGCCATCAAATAATGAACACTTGCAGGATATAAAATCAACACTCATAAGTCTAAGGCATTCCTGTATATCAGTGACAAACACTCTGAAAGGGAAATCAGGACAACCACCCCATTCACAATATCCTCAAAAAAATAATAAAATATTTGGGAATCAACCTAACAAATGAACTGAAAGACCTTTACAACGAAGACTACAGAACCCTAAAGAGAGAAATAGAAGAAGATCTTAGAAGATGGAAAGATATACCCTGTTCATGGATAGGCAGAATTAATATCATTAAAATGGCCATACTACCAAAAGTACTCTATAGGTTTAATGCAATGCCAATCAAAATCCCAATGGCATTCCTCGCAGAAATAGAAAAAGCAATCATGAAATTTATCTGGAGAAATAAAAGACCCGGAATAGCAAAAGCAATTCTAAGCAGGAAGAGTGAAACAGGTGGTATAGCGATACCAGATTTCAGACTATACTATAGAGCAATAGTAACAGAAACAGCATGGTACAGGTACCAAAACAGGCAGGTAGACCAATGGTACAGAATACAGGACACAGAAACTAACCTACAAAATTACAACTACCTTATATTAGACAAAGGTGCTAAAAGCATGCAATGGAAAAAAGATAACATCTTCAACAAATGGTGCTGGGAGAACTGGAAATCCATATGCAACAAAGTGAAATTAAATCCCTTTCTCTCACCATGCACAAAAGTTAATTCAAAATGGATCAAGGAGCTAGGAATCAAATCAGAGACTCTGCATCTAATAGAAGAAAAAGTTGGCCCTAATCTCCATCTTGTGGGGTCAGGCTCCAAATTCCTTAATAGGACACCTATAACACAAGACTTAAAATCAAGAATCAACAATGGGACGTATTCAAACTAAAAAGTTTTTTTTCTCAGCAAGAGAAATGATAAGTGAGGTAAACAGGGAGCCTACACCCTGAGAACAAATTTTTACCCCTCATACTTCAGATAGAGCGCTAATCTCCAGAGTATACAAAGAACTCAAAAAGTTGAACAACAAAAAAAAAAACAAACAACCAATCAACAAATGGGCCAAAGATCTAAACACACACTTCACAGAGGAGGATGTACAATCAATCAACAAGTACACAAAAAAAAAAATGCTCACCATCTCTAGCTATCAGAGAAATGCAAATTAAAACCACTCTAAGATACCATCTCACTCCAGTAAGAAAGGCAGCCATTATGAAGTCAAACAACAATAAGTGCTGGCGAGGATGTGGGGAAAAAGGTACACTTACAATGTAGTGGGACTGCAAACTGGTGCAGCCAATTTGGAGGGCAGTATGGAGATTCCATGGAGAGCTGGGAATGGAACCACCATCTGACCCAGCTATTCCCCTTCCCAGACTATACCCAAAAGACCTAAAAAGAGTATACTACAGGGACACAGCTACATCAATGTTCATAGCAGCACAATTCACAATAGCTAGACTGTGGAACCAACCCAGATGCCCTTCAACAGATGAATGGATTAAAAAATGTGGCATTTATACACAATGCAATATTACTCAGCATTTAAAAATAACAAAATCATGGCATTTGCAGGGAAATGGATGGCACTAGAGCAAATTATGCTAAGCGAAGTTAGCCAATCCCTAAAAAACAAATGCCAAATGTCTTCTCTGATAAAAGGGGGGTGACTCAAAACAGAGTAGGAAGGAAGAGCATGAGAAGAAGATTACCACAAACAAGGAAAAGAGGATGGAGGGAAAGGGAGGGAGAAGGGGAATTGCACGGAAGATGGAAGGAGACCCTCATGGGTTCACAAAATACATATACGATGGTGTGAGGGGGAAGGGAAGAAAAAAAAAGAGAGAGAGATAAGTGTCACAGTAGAATGGGTAGAGAATAATGATGGGAGGGGAGGGGAGGGGAGGGGGGATAGGGAGGGCAGCAGAATACAACTGACACTAGGATTGCTGTATGTATACACATGGATGTATAACCAGTGTGATCCTGCAATCTGTATATGTGGAAAAATGAGAGTTCATACCCTATTTGAATCAATGTATGATATGTCAAGATTACTGTATTGTCTTGAGCAACTAATAAAAAAATAATGAACACTTCAGTAGATTGATCCATTAATGAGGTTACAGCCCTTATGATCCAACCACTTCCCAAAAGTCCCAGCTCTAACTTGCTGCATTGAGGACCAAGTCCCCAACCCATGAGCCTTTGTGGAATATTGCAGATCCAAACCATACCACTGAGCATTTCAGCATTATTGATACTGGCATTCTCTTGCCTAGAAACATGTTTGGAACAAGGGTCTTTGATTTTCTCAAGACTGTGAGGCAACAGGAAGGTATTTAGTTCCCTACTAAGTTAAGCCTTCTTTCTCAGGTTCCATATTTCTGACTCAAAGGTCAAAATAATGGGAGCCACTGAGGCATTGGAAATAATGATAGGATGGTTAAAATGCCAGGGATTTGAAGCCCAGACATCCAAGCCTTGGAAGAGTATCTAATATGCTTATGGGTCCAAACACTTGAGAAAACAACCCAGATGGTGGCAGAGACTGGCCCCAGGCTCATTTACAAGCTGGGATTGGAAAACAGGACTCTTTCCAGCTCATGTTATCATACATGCTTGCATCCCCTTTCCAATTATTGTGAGATGCCAGGAGCTGTGAAGGCCTTCTAAGTTCTTTCTCCAGCTGCAAGTCCTCTCTCCTTTCTTGGAACCTCCAACCCAGCACCCTGCTGTTCCTGGAGCACTATGATCACAATCCACTTGTTTTTTCAGGTACTGCCTTGGTTTTTTGTGCTAGACCATAAGGCTATTGGTCACAGCCTAATCCTGATGTGCCTCTGTATTCTCCCCCTACCTTCTAGGACCAAGGTCATGGTTGGCATGAAGTAGAAGCTTAGCTCATGTTTATCCAATGAATGAAAGAAAGAGGATTGATATGATAACAGTAAAAGTCTTTTGTGTTAAAGTACATACTAAGAGTGAATTAAAATTAATTCATTTTTTTGTATTAAATTGCATTAGAATTTTAGATTTTAGCAGAGAAGAAATTACAGATTCATGCATTCTCATTCCTTAGTGATAGCTAACCCCCAAAGATTTAAAGGAGAAACAGTAACCCAATGTTGTCATTTTGTTTTTCTCTTGCTGTTTTTTGCTGCTTGAAAAATTATTAAACTATCCATGCTTTGAAATACATTTTCTACAATATCAAGCCAGTTACATTAATTCATAAAATTAATTCCCAACTTTTTTTCTTCTTTGATTTTGCACTGAATGGTTAATGCACATTATTACCATATTTGAAAAGAAAAGTTCACTAAGTGGCATGGAACTCCATATGTGGCTATATAGCTAGTATGATGGATACATGTGTTTGGACAGCTCCTGGGTGCAGCTTGTGCAGGGTCCATTGACCTGGGTTCCTGGGCCTAGCAGCACTGGATGTGGCAAGGTGGATGTAGAAGAGACTTCAGTGTGGCCCTTGGGCAGGAGGAGGCAGTGACTGTGGTTGCGGGGTGTAACTCATCAAATGCTTTCTCTCAGGGCAAGCGGTAGGAAGGCTTTCTGTCCAGAAAGTCCCTCTGGATCAGGGCCAGTGCAGGCTACAATCTAGAACTCATACCTAACCTTCTTTCATTCCCGCAGTCTCTGGTAAAACAGTTTAACAACTGAGACTGCTATTAGGAAGACAGCAGTAGGAAACAATGCAGCAGAAGTGGTTTGGTGGGTGGGTCCTAAAGCCAGGTGGCCAGACTCCCTCCATAGCCACATTTCACTCAGTATTTTGACTTTCTATCCCCTCAGTCCCATAGAGGCAACCGTGTCCTTACAGTCAGGAGATTAATCTCTTCACACTTGGCAGAGGCTGGCCCATGAGAGGCACCCTATGAGTATGCCTTGTGGTAGAGGCACGGTGAATGGTGGGGGTGGCAATCATGGTGAGATAATGGCAGCTTCTTACTTGAGAGCTTTTACTGTGGCAGGTAGTACTATGGCCCTCCTGTAACTCTTTAGGAAAATGTGACTTTAAGAATCAAGGTGACTAACTTGGGGTCACATGGTCACATTCCAGGACTGTTGGGAGGATCCAGTGAAATAACAATGGCCATAAAAGCCAGGTCTCCAATACTTCCTTATTTGCTGCTGCCTCTTCCAAGCTGTTCAAAAGAGCAGAATTCAGACAGATTGTGTCTCCAACCTGCTACTCTGTTGATCTGGAATCTTGCCAGGGCTGGAGGAAAGGTTTTTCTAAGAAAGGGTGCTCAACAGGCTGTCAGTGAACTATGTGGACCATAGGCCAGCAAGATGTTGTGACTGGGACTGTAAATTGTGTTTCTTTGAAGGAGGGGAAAATTATACCTCACAAACATCCCATGCCATATTGATTTAAACCAGCCAAACTTCTGGCTTTTCACGTTCTTCCCCTTCCACTGACCTTCCTGGGGAAGGAGATTTGGAAGCATTTTCTAGGCCATAAGAAACCTGGAGGAGGTCTGGAGAAGAGAGGAGAGATATATGCAGCCTTTGGGTAAGGGGAATGAGGGCATTTTGACTTCCAAGTTTCAATTAGACTATGAGTGAAACTTTCAGAACCAACCCAGGATTTGTCTGGTATTTAAGGTGGGGTTCCTTTGAAAAGATAAATCAGGGCAGGTTGAAAGAAATGGAAGAAGGCCTAGCAGGAAGGAGGCTATGTTTTCAGTCCAGGGAGGGAGACCTAGCGCCCTCTTGTACAAACAGAGAGGAAGGGGCAGCTACTGTTAGGCCCTTTCCTCTTTGATGTGTCACGATTTTGTGAGGGATAGGAAAGTCTGAATAGGACCTAATATTGTCTTCCTGAAAGCCTCTGTTTCCTGTCTTCCTGTATGTTCTTTTTTAAAATTAATATATATTTCTTAGTTGTAGTTGGACATAATACCTTCATTTCATTTATTTTTATGTGGTGCTGAGGATTGAACCCAGAGCCTCACACATTCTAGGTAAGTGCTTTACCACTGAGCCCCAGCCCCAGCCCCTACTGTATGTTCTTTAACCTCCCTGCCTCAGTGTTCTCATCTTCAAAGTTATTTAAATCAAGCATGTTTCATAATGAGCTACTGCAGTCTGTCTGGGCACAAACACAGCCTTGTAGGTTCAAACAGCAACCTTTATTCCTGAACTCTCACCGGCCCTCTACACACACTTCTCGGGTACACACTGCCTCCACCTGGCTCGGTGTGCCAATTCTCTCGGAACTCAATGGGAACTCCAAAGTAGCAGGTGCCCAAGGCAGCAGGATCCGCCCTAGCCCTAATCCCAGCAGGATCTGCTCTAACTTGGAGCTGGGTCACCTTTCAACCATTCCCTCTGGCATCATTCTGACTAAACTGTGGCTCTTAACAATGAGCCTCTTTGGGGCAATTCCCCAGAGATGGAAGAACACGAGGAGGAACACTTGCCTCAGGATGACCCTACTGAACCATGAAGTTAACTTTGGAAACAGAAGATGGCACTGGTTGGTAACCCAAACATATTGAAATGAGGGGGAGGCTGGGCCAGCATATTTGGCTTGCCCACCAGGACACCACTGTAGGGCATAATGAAATGTGGGGCATGTTGCATCAGAAAAGAGGAAACCTAACTTGCTGGCTGCTACCCACTTCCGATTCCTGGGGCCACGTGTGGCTAAGAGAGCACCTAGCGATTAGCCAGAAGGCATTGCCATGGGTTGTGATGAAGAATCGGACCACCTCTAGGATAGGCTCAGAACCCTTCTGCCCTCACGGACAGCTCCTGTCTCCCATTACTGCCTGTAGGATGGGTGTACACATGAACTCTCCCCACCCTGCTGACCTTTATCCTGATTGGCTCCTGTACATTATATTAGCTGTGTGTGTTTTCTCATTAAAAGAGATCCTGCTTTGACTGGTCTCCCTGGCGCATCTGATTGTCCTCCCGCAAGGGAAGGCTGGGTATGGGCTGCCAGTCGACCTTTACCTTTCTTGGTTCGTCCTGGTCTGGGCATGCTCCCCCAATCTCTCCTGCAGGTCAGGAGGGAACAGGGGGCTAAAACCCCCGACACACCACCTTGAAGTTACTTTGTCCTCCTTCCTAAGCATAGTAAGGATCCTCCTACTCTTGGCTCTTGCCTATACTCCCAGAATGCAGTGCTGCAGAGACCAATCTGCTTATTATGGTGCACAGCCTATTTAGGCAAATCATTTGACCTTTCCTTGTAATTACCAGGAATGCTTACAAATGGTCTGTGTGTGATATCCACACCTTTTAGGATTCATGGATTTGTGTGTTTTCTCTGACATTGCAAGTGTCAGGAAGCTGAGAGAAATTAGTTCCTGAGTTAACATTACTTTCTTTCTTTGAAGTCCAGAAAAAGAACACTGAAAGTTCTATTTTTCACACTCTTCACATGCTGGTTGGCAACAACTGGGGGAAGGGGGAGAGAGTGGGGAGATTACCAGTCCAAAACTCTCTTCCCAGTGCATGAATGCCCTCGCTAGAGTTAAGTGTTTGCTTGAATATCTAAAAGGGCATGCTACACACTACTTCCTAAGGAAGCCTGTCCTGATTTCAGAAAGTGTCAATCATTTGGGAAGTTTTCTTTACTCTGAGTTGAAATTGATCTCCCTGAAATATTTAGCCTCCAATTTTAGTTGTGCCCTCTGTAAGCAGTCTCCCATGATGGCCACAATGGACCTCTCAGCTCTTTTCTCCAGGAGTATCATTCCTTTTGGGTCATGATTCTAAGACCCATCACCATCCAGCTCTCCTTTCTAACTCTCCGCTTACAGCTTATTCTGTAACCCAAGTGGACTAAATTGGATTTTTCAAGAAGAGGTAGATTTAAATGGATCTCCCTGGAGGTTCACATCCAGGCTTCCCTGGAGTACTTGCTAAATGCACATTCATTTCCCTGTGGTTTTCTTTCACCTGCTTTGGCTCTTTTCCTAAAATAGATTTCATATATGGTTTTAGTTTTTCTTTTTTACTTCAGACTTTGCATCCATTTCCTGTGGTTACTGTAATAAAGTGCCAGAAACATAGTGTCCTAAAACAACATATATTTATTATCTTATATTTCTGAAGTAACAAGTCCAAAATAAGTCTCACTGGGCTAAAATTAAGAAACTGGAAAGACTGTGTTCCTTTGGAAGCTCTAGGGGAGAATTTGTTTTTTTTGCCTTTTCCAGATGCTACAGGCTGCCCATGTTCCTTGGCTTATTACCCCTTTCTCCATCCTCAAGGCCAGCAGCAGAGCATCTTCTAATTTCAACTTCCCCCATCCCTGCTGCTTCTAACAATACTGCCACCATGACAAAGCCTACTTTTACTTCTGACCCTCTCTTCTGCCTCCCTCTTTAATTTACAAGAACCCTGTGATTTCACTGGGCTCACCTGACTAACTAATGAGCTTTCATCTCCTGAAGTTTTAATTTAATCACATCTACAAAATCACATCTCTTTTTCATATAAGGTCACATATTTCCAGGTCCCAGACCTGAGGACTTGGATATCTTTGGAAAGAACTATTATTCTGCCTACCTCAGACTCCTCTGCCTGCGAGGTCATGTCATTAGCACAACAAGTTTCATTGACCACAGATACATTGAGCTGGGAGTTTTGCCCCCTTCTGCCCACCCAGGCCCCAGTATCCATCACAGAAGTGCTGCATTACTTGGAGAAAAGAGGGGCATTACAAGTTGCCACAGGGCAGAGAGTCAGTCACACATGTACCATTAAAAGCAGCTCATTCCTAGAAACTCCTCTTTCAGGTCCATCACATGCCTGGCACAAAAACAAGTTCAGCAAATGGCTTGGTGACTAATGAGTGAAAGACTTGCTTCCATTTCCAGCCTGGCCTTGTATAGCAGCTACAAATGTATCTTACTTCTCTCTTCAGAAAGGGTCAATGATGGCACTGAGTGTACAGATTCAACCCCAGACTCCTCAGCCCAGCCTAGAGAAGCTCTGACTCCCACTTGCTGTCCTAGTTTCACCTCTGGCCGCACTCATGCCCAAGTCCTGACATTAGTTTCACTTGCCTGAGTAGAAAAATGCAGCAGCAGACATGGATGGAGTGTCTACCCAATTTCAGTCCCTCTACTGAGACTTTATGTATGTGAACTCAATCTTTTCCACAACCCCATAGGTAGGAACTATAAGTATCTCCATTTTATATATAAGACAGCAGCCTTAGAGCAGCACAGTAAATCATAGTTAGTAACCAGTGAGCAGAGTCAGGATTCCAACTTGGGCAGTATAGCTTTAGAGGTTATGATTTTAACAAGCCAATATTCAAAATGTCCTATGCTGTTCTATGTCCTTCATGCCTTTGTCTTGCTGCTCTTGCCCTTTGGCAAGGAATTTTCTCTTTCAAGATACACTCAACTATGCCTTGACTATCTCCTGCTCTTGCTACACCCCCACCACTGTTCTTTTTGTTTGTTTGTTTTGTTTTGCATAGTTATGACACTACAGTGCAGTCTCTGGGAATCAGCTCAGGAATCCCATGAATGTTTAAGCCCTTACATTTCAAATCCCCATATCCTGCTAGGACAGCTCAGTTCAGGCACTGTAGGAGAGTGGGTATCAGGTACTTGTCCAGGCTTTACTCGCTTCCAACCTGAGAGGGAACTTCTAGATAAGAATGTCTTAGCCTTTGGTGGTTCATAAAATCTCTTTAGAGCCCCATGAAAGCCATGGAACCTTCTCCTCATACCCACATCCCTACTATAGATAATCTCTGGGGCTTCCTACCCAGAGGAAAAAAAAAAGCCCTCCCTGAGGAAAGAAAAGCTACCATTTACAGAGCCTCTTCTGGGCACCAGTCATTTCATGGCCTTTGTCTCACTGAATCCTTTTAGCCCCATGTGAAGCAGACCTTTCACTGCCTGCTCTTAGCTGGTAGGGGATGTGGTAGGCACTGGTATCAAGCCCCTGGAGTCAATAAATTCTTGCCTTCAGATGAGGGAGTGGCTACACTAGGGCAGCAGTGACCCTTTAGTTATCGCCACAGAACCCTGGGAAGGAATTTGGGAAGTAACCCTGGTTGCAGGCCAGGATACTAGAGACCCTGAGCTGGGCCTGAGCCTGCTGTGGTCCAAGGGTAGAGCAGCAGGGGGACGGGCTGGCAGCAAGCCTGACAGAGCAAAGGAGCCCGGATGCTGGGAGGAAGCAGATAGTGGCCAGAATGGGATTTCCTGAGGTGCCTGCAAGGTCAGGAAGGAGGTCTGAAGCCAGAGCAGAACCTAGGGCCTTACTGGGAAGGAGCTCTGCTCCTCATCCAGCCCTATACCCAGCAAACAACAGCTGGGGGAGGGCTTTTGTGCTGTCCACTGGGGGCCTTCTTGGCTCTGGGGTTCCTAGATCAGCTTGCCTGGATTGAGGGAGGTCAGAGTACTGGATAAGGTTCAGGATCACCTGAGGTCAAAAGATGTGAGGTCTGCTCTGACTCCACCATTAGTTTGTTGGGTGACCTTGGGTGGCTCCTTCTCTCAGTGGGGCTACACATCTTTATCTGTCAATTATCTTGGCCATCTCCAAGGGCTTCTCCTTAGCTGTGACATCTTCAGTTCTAGGATCTTCATGCTTGCCTCAGTCAGCAGCATGGAACCGTCCTAACTTTCTTGAGTCTTCAAGGACTTTACCTGTAACAGAGAAAGAGTATACTTTGTTATCAATTCAACATATCTTTACTGAGGCCATCTATCTTCCAGGCACTGGGCTGGCTTCCAAGGTTCTAGTGAGGAGGCCAACCCTGGTCTCATCTATGAGGAGCTCCCAGTTGAGTGGGAGTGTAAAACAAACATTTACAGGATATATATATATATAAAATCTTGGGCTGATGGTTGCTTATATAGCATGCCCCAGAGCTCAACATGCCTGGTCTGAGCATAGAACTATCCTGTACATCTGTGGATAGCAGGTATAAACAAGCATCATCATGAGACAGGGTAAGGAGGGAACCATATGGATGCCATTTATGCTGGAGACTCTTAGGCCAAGGCTAAGAGGCTGGAATAAGAAGCAGCACTGAGGCAATGTGCTTGGTAAGACTATTGTTGAGCTGGAGTGAAATAATTTCTTTACTTGCCTAGAGCTTAGCTAAGACAAACACTCCAGAAATGACAGACAAGACCACAGAGGCCCAGTGAGATTTCTAGTTACATGTCACAGAGGGGCTTGATGGCATAACTTAGATACTCACCCAGATGGCTCTGACTTCCAAACTGCCACATATTCTTCATACCTCTTAGTTCTGCATTGCTTTGGCTGGTTCTAAATTTTTTTTAAAAAAATCTATCATCTATGGAAAAAATTTGCCAGCATCATTAATGTTCAAAATATGTGTGGTTCCTATGGGCAACTCCTCAAGAGAATCTTGTCTTTGCTAGTCCTTTCTTCCAAAATCCCATAGTCTATCTCCACTTCACATCTGGTTCTAGTGTCCTGGGTAGCATGGACTTCCCCTTTGTTCACACAACCACACAAGTACATGTGCACGCACATGCACACACACACACATGCACGCACTCACTCTTACTCACATACCTAACCACATCAATCCCTACCTTTTCTCCTTGGCAGACAGTGAAATGCTCATCTGTTGCAGTGCTCTGCCACAGAAGAAATAGCTGGTTTGGGATGCATGTGCCAATTCCTACCTGGCTTCTTTTATTCCAGCCTCAGTGGTACCTGAGGTCCACTGGGCTCCCTCATGATCATTGACCATCATAGGCCCAGCCACTGCATTTTCTAGGCAGCCACATATGAGAGTTAGTAGAAGTCTCTGTAGGGAACAGGTGGGGAAGACTTAGGACCCTATTATCCAGCCCAGTTTGGTCACCAACTCATGGCCTAACTTTGGGCATGGCCCTTCTCTGTTCTGGGCCTTGGAGTGTGCCTGCATACATCAACGGTCTTGAATACTAGCTGTGGCATCAAAAACATGTTCTTAAACATTCTGGAGTGGTACATATGGGGAGAAAGGGCAAGCCAAGGATGTGGCTTCTCCAAAGGACAAAAATAAAATGTTCTTTAGAAAGTTGAAAGCTACTGGGCTAGATGACCTCCATAGGGCCTTCCCATTCCTGATATTTCATGATCATGTGTGTGTGTGTGTGAGTGTGTGTGTGTGTGTGTGTGTGTCTGTGTGTGTGTGTGTGTCTGTGTATTTAAGAGGGAGAGACGGATTTATTTTGGTGTATTACATGTGTGCTGGGAGTGTGCTGTATCACCTTCCCTGAACCTCCTGATATGGATTGCCAACCGTCTTTCCCCATCATCACTACTGCATCAAGCTGAACTTTTTCCTCATAAAACTTATGTTATTTATGACATTGATTACAATATAGTACTATTTATTATGAAGTCACTATATATTTGTTGTCTTTATATACTTTCTTTTCTAACTAGAATGTTTCTTCTCAGAGAGCAAGCATTGTGTTGGTTTTGCCTGTCACTTTGTCCCTAGTGGCCAGAACAGTGACTGAGGGTGTTGGGTAAATATTTGTTGACTCAATAAGCACATGGGTCATCTATGCCTCTCTGTGTTTGGAGCGGGGTATGGGGATACTGGGTAAAAGGTGATTAGGGTTTTGCTCTGAACTAATTAAACCTACACTTGCCCTCTGTCTGAATCTTGAGCCAAACTCTAGTCCTAATTGCTGTCTAGTACTTCAGGGGAAGCCTCATTTGGCCAAGGAGAACAGCAGGCATGGGCCTACTTATCCCCTGGTTTTACTGAAGTGGATTTCTCCACTGGACTGCTTGGCATTAGCCATTCTTAAAATCTCTGATCAATTTCAGGGTCCTTGGGCTTGTGTAGAGTGAGGATGGAACTTCTAAGAAAGAAAAGAACCCTCTGATATGCTGCTTTATTGGTTTATTGGTCTCATACTCAGCATGGTTTTTTTTTTTTTTTTTTTTTTTTGGTACTAGAGGTTGAACCCAGGGGCTCTTAACCACTAAGCCACATCCACAGCCCTTTTTTTATATTTTATTTAGAGACAGGGTCTTTCTGAGTTGCTTAGGGCCTTGCTAAGTTGCTGAGGCTGGCTTTGAACTTGTGATTCACCTGCCTCAGCCTCCCTAGCCACTGGGATTATAGCTTTGCAACACCCTGTCCAGCAATACTATGCAGTTTTAAGGACCCAGCTCCCAAGCCATTGCCCAGGGCAGGTGACCTTCGGGGTTTCAAAAACAGTTTTCACTAAACTGGCTGACTGGCAGGCACAAGACAACCACTCCTGACCTGAGATTCTGTTTTAAAAATACAACATGGGCTTCTGACTTGTCATTCTCTTACATTCAGAATAGACCAGCCCCTAGAAATAACTGAGCACCTGCTAGACACATGTAGGGATTCAAAACAAGCATCTTTCCATGCATCCTGCTGTTAGTCCTACAAGGGGCAAGAGAACGTTGTGCTTCCAGATTTACCTATAGATGGGGTCAGTGAATGAGTGCCCCCTTTTGGTCACAAATTGTGAGGTCAAACTCATTTTCTTTGATCCCTGTATATCAGATGCACTTAACCCAGCCCAGTCCTGAATGCAGAGGAGAAGCATTGGCTGAATCTGATCATGGGTATGTGTATATATCAAATCATAATAGGATCACACATATATAATACCATCTGAGGACTTCTAGCTTATTGATCCCACATTAGCTACAACCTTTAATTCTTTATATGTTGCTATTCATCATTACCTTGATGGGGAATATGGTGAGTTTTTGTTGTTGATATATTTTTCATCATTAAGAAAGCAGAGTGTTACTTTTGATTTGATCATTGCAACAGCTTTTCTACATAAGCAACATTCCATCTGAGCAGCCACAGGGAGCTATATCCAAGGATCTACTCTGAGGCGATGGTACTAAGGAAAACACCAGAATCCTAGGTTTGAATCCCAGTTCTGTCACTTGATGCTCTTGCTTCTGAGCATGACTTACACGCAGATAACCAGATGGGGAAGAGAACTGGAGGGGGTTAATTGACTCACTCAAGATCTCTGCAGCTGCTTGGTGGTGGGGTGAGGGAGTGATGTTTGAAGCACTCTTCTGGAACCCTCAATGACATTTTAACTGTGCCAAGGATCTCATAGTGGACTTTAAAAGCTAGATAATCTCTGGGGCTTCCTGGCATTTGGTCTGTTGCAGCACCCAAGCAGCTGTAGGAATAACTGCTGAAAAAGTCTATCCAGTACATCACAGCACCCACCACAGCAGCTTTTCCTGTGTTTAATGGTCATTGGGATAACCTCTTCTAGAATGTTCTTGTTAGGCCATTTTACTACTTTTTCTACTGGGTTGTTGTGTTTTTCATATTGACTTGTAGAAGCCTTCAGGCATTCTGAGATACTGGTGCTTTGTTCGTTTTTGTGTTACAAATATCTTCTCCCAAACTGTGAATTCAGTATGAATACCATTGATATTTGTTTACAGTTCTATTAAACTTGCATATAATAAAGTGCACAAATCATAAGTGTTCAAAAAAAACTTAGATGTACCTGTGTAGCCAAGCCTCTACCAAGAATTAGAACTTACCATCACCCTGGAAAGTTCCTTCATGTTCCTTTCCAGGAAATATCTGCTCCCATATTCTGCAACCAATGTTTTAATTTCTTCCCACCATAGACTAGATTGACCTGCTCTAGAATTTCTTATAAATGAATTCATACATTATATATGCCTTTTTATAAGTTTTCTTTCATTCAAGATGCTTTTGAAATTCACCCATGTTATTGCATGTATTGGTAATATGTCTCTTGTGTATTCAGAGATGTTTTCCATTGTTTGAATTTACCAAAATTTGTTTCTCTGTTCACCTATTGATGGACATGTGAACTGTTAATGGGTTTTGACTTCTGTGAATAATGCTGCTGTGAATATTCTTCCATAAAACTGGATATTTGTCTTCATTTCTCTTTGATAAATACCTAGAAATTGAATTGTTTGGTCAAAAAGTAGGTACAAGTTTAGGTTTATAAGAAACTGATAGTTTTCCAAAGTGGTTGTACCAATTTACATTCCTATCAATATTATATTCCAAATCACTCCATATCCTTGCCAACATTTAGTGCTTTTATTCGTTTTTAATTTTAGCCATCCGGGTGGGTGTAATGATATCTCATTGTGGTTTTGATTTGCATTTCCCTAATGAGTAATGTGAGTGTTTTTCACATGTGTTTTGTAGTGTTTTGTAACTTGTATATGTTCTTTTCTGAAGTGTCTGTTTAAATATTTTGTCTCTTCTTTTTTTAGTTGTTTGACTTTTTATTGTCGAGTTTTATGAATTTTTAAAAATATTGGCTACCAGTAATTTGTTACATATATATTTTGAAATACTTTCTCCCAGTCAGTGACTTGGCTCTACATTTTCTTAATGATGTCTTTTTAAAGAATAGACTGCATTGTTTAGGGCAGTTTTAGATTTATACAAAAATAAAAAAAATAGTATAGAGAATTATTATATGCTTCTCATCCAGTTAACATCTTACATTAGTGACAATTTAAAAAAACTAAATTGACACAATCATATTAACCAAAATCTGTGTTTTATTCATATTTCCTTAATTTTTACTGAATGTGCTTTTTCTATTCCGTTATCCTATCCAAGATACTATATTAAATTTAGTTATCTTGTCTCCTTAGGATTATCTTGACTGTATCAGTTTTTCTGATTTTCTTGCTTTTGATGACAGTCATAATTTTAAGAAGTACTACTAGTTACTTTTGTAGGCTGTCCCTTTATTGGAATATGTCTGATGTTGTTTGTTTTTATTCAACTGAGCATGGGTTTATGAGTGAAAGAGTATAAAGGTATAATGCTATTTTTATCACATCTTATCAACATGACTTATCACTGTTAACTAATCATCTGGAGAAGGTAGTGTTTGTCAGGTTTCCCCACAATGACATTAATCTTTCTCCTTTCCCATACTGTCCTCTTACACAGAAGGGAACTATGAAGGTCCCTACTTATGGATTAGGGAGCCATGTTCTCCTTCCTTGAAGTCTTACTGATGAATTTTTTATTTATTCTTTTTAGTTATACATGACAGTAGAACGTCATACTATATATACATGGAGAATAACTGCCCATTCTTGTGGTTGAACATGATGTGGAGTTTCACTGGTTGTGCATTCACATATGAACATAGGAAAGTTACATCCAATTCATTCTACTGTCTTTCCTAATCCACTCCCCCTACCTTCCCCCAACTCCCTCCTGTTCAATCTGGTGAACCTCAAGTCCTCTCTCCCCCCCCTATTGTGAGTCAGCATTCACATATCAGAAAGAACATTTGGTCTTTGTTTTGGGGGGATTGGCTTATTTCACTTAACATGATATTTTCTATTTCCATCCATTTACCTGAAAATTCCATAATTTCATTCTTCTTTATAACTGAGTAATATTCCATTGTCTATATGTATCACGTCTTTATCCATTTATTAATGATGCATTTTGATGAACAGAAGTATCTAATTATGTTAAAGTCTTATTTATAAGTTCATTTTTGTTTATGATTATTATGTTTCTTCTGTATCCTAAGAAAGCTTCACTTACCAAATCATGTGGATATTTTCAACCCATAGCTACATCACTGCCATAGTTTGGATCTGGAATGTCCCCCAAAGGCCCATGTGCCAAAGACTTTGTCACTAGCTTGGCACTATTGAGAAGTAGTAGAAATTTTAAGACATAGGGCCTAGCAGGAGGTCTTCAGGTCACTGGAGACACACCTTGAAGGGGACAGTGGAAGTCAAGCCCTATCCCGTCCTCTTTTTTTTTTTTTTTTTTTTTGCAGCTGTGAGGTGAGCAGGTTTGTTTTACCACACTCTCCATATTTTGACATGCTGCTCCCCCTATAACCAGAAACCTAAAAGCAGTGAATTTACCAATTAAGGACTGGGAGCTCCAAAACTATGAGCCAAAATAAACCTTTTTTTAATAAGTTGTTTACCTTAGTTATTTGTTACAGTAACAGAAAAGGTGACTAATACAAAAATTCATCTGACATGTTTCATAGAAGTAAACATAAAAATTAAAATCATGAAATTTTAGAAGAAAACAGTTATTAGTATTGTTCCAAGTTGGGAATAATCCCTTGCTCTAGTTTCTGCAAACATTTGCATAATATTGATGTTATTTTTCCTTAAATGTCTGATAGAATACATCAGCAAGCTATTGAGTTTTCTCTGTGGAAATGTTTTTGGAAATACGTTCAATGAAGTATATAAAATGCAGATTTTTCAGTTTCTTCTTGTGTCCATTTCGTAAGTTATTATCAAGATGTTTGTTCATTCAGCTAATTTGTCAAACTTAGAATAAAAGTGTTGATAATATTTTATGATTTTCCTTTTCATGTTATAGGTTCTGTAGTGATACCTACCCTCTTTTATTCCTCTTATTGTTAGCAATGCCCTGTCTTCATAATGAAGGAATCTTTTATTCATTATGAAATGTTTCACTTTGCCTTTGCTAATACTGTTTTGCTGGAAGTCTGCTTTATCTGATTTAATACTAGATGGCCACTGAAACCTCACACTTATTATTTCATATCTACCCATTTCCAGTGCTCTTCAATTTTTTCTGTACGTCCAGGTTTACATCAGGTATTATTTCCTTTCAGCCTGAAGAATTTCCTTCAGCATTTTTGTAAAGAAAATATGATAGTGATTAACTTTCTTGGTTGTTTTTTTTATCTGAAAATGACGTTATTTCATCTTCATGCTTTATTAATACTTGATATATAAATTCTTTCAGCATTTTATCAATGTTGTCCCATTATCTTCAAGCCTCCATTATATCTCAGATGTACTAAGTAGTCACTGAATTGTGGTTCCTCTGTATGACATTTTCCTCTAGCTGCTTTAAGACTTCATCTTTGCTTTTTAGCAGTTTGTCAGTGATGTGTCTTGGTTTGGTTTTCTTTATATTCATCATGCTTGAGATTCACTGTGTTCTTGATTCTGTTATTTTGTGTACTTCATTGAATTCAGGAAGTTCACTTCCATTTTTCAAGTAATATTTTTTCTAGTTTATTCTCTATTCTCTCCTTCATGACTGTACTTATGAATATTTTAGATATTTTTACAATGCCCCATAGGTTTCTGAGTCTCTGGATATTTTCTTCCCACAGAATAGATAATTTCTATTGAATCATATACATGTCTTATGGTTCTTTTCTATTTTGTTAAACCTATCCAATGAATTTTTATCTCAGATATTGCCTACTTCAGCTCTAGAATTTCTGTGTGCTTCTTTATTACAATTTTTATGCTGCTTATCTGATATTTTCTGACTTTTCATTCTTTATATACCTATTTCCCTTTATATTCTTCATTTTAGCTATAATATCTGCTTTAAAGATTCTAATTCCAACATCTGGGTCATCTCAGAGTTGCTCTCAGGTGATCACGTTTTCTCTTGAATTTTTTCTTGTATTCTTTTTCCTTTTGTGTGTGGAGACGATTCTGTTCTGTTCCTTTAAAGAATATTGTTTTTTGTTTCATGGATTTTGTTGATGTTTTCTTGTTTTGTGTTAGTAGACAATTAGACTGACTGGAATTGAACTGCCAGCTATTTCTCCCATTCAGTGGGTAGCAGGTCAAATAACAATTCAGTTGTTACTTTTAGCTGTTCTTGGAGTATGACACACACAAGCGTGGTTTGAGTTCAGCAGAGAGCTAAGTGTAGGTCATACATAGGATTTGAGGCTCTTTCTGTCTGGTTTTCTCATTTTAGGGATTTGCTCACTTTTCAGAAGTTATGTTTGCTGTGAACTATGTACTCTAATTCTTTAATATAGAAATATTGGAGGTTTTCCAGTTGAGTTTTAGTTTTCCTGTTGAATTTTAGTTTTCTTGCATAATGTAGACTCGGCCCCGTCCTCAAGTTGAACATCTTAAAAATAATGGGAAACTGATCAACTGCCATTTTCTTATTCCAAGTAACATTCACCTTCTTTTGATCTCTACTCACTGCTTTCAAATGGTATCTTTTTGTTTTGTTTTGTTTGCTTTCTCTCCAGAGTTTATGGCTTTAATCTACAGTGGGATTGGCTCAATAGGAGCTTACTTGTCCATTGCTGGAAGTAGAATCTGTAGCTTTTCCCCCCTCTTAATTATATATTTTGATTAACAGTAGTTCTTAATTTGAATATAGTCAAATCTATTGTTTTATTTGTGGTTAATTCTTTTTTTAATTTTCTGTACTAAAATGTTTCCTACCCTTTCCCCAAATTATTAACACATTCTCCTATATAAACTTTCTTATAATTTCCCTTATACATTTAGTTTTTTTCTTTATTTTTCATTTTTCCAGTATGGGGGAGTGAACTGAGGAGCCCTCTACCACTGAGCTACACACCCATTCCTTTTTTATTTTGAGACAGGGTCTCACTAACTTGCTAAAGCTGGCCTCAAACTTGAGATCGTCCTACTTCTGCCTCCCAAATTTCTGGGATTACAGGTGTGCATCACAGTGCCCAGCCTTCGTTTATTTTTTTAAAAATCCTCCTGAAATTGATTTTTAACTTAATTTAAAACACTTTTAAAATTTTATAATAAGTACAGATTTATTTAAAAATTGTGAAGATATTACAGAGAATTCCCATATGCCCTAAACATAGTTTTACCTATTATTAACATCTTGCATTCATAAGGTATATTTAGTATAATTAATAAATCAATATCAAGACATTGTTAATCACTTAATTCCATTTTTCACTCATATTATTTTAGTATTTTCCTTGTCTTTTTCTGTCCCAGGATCTCAACATGGACTCCTTTCATATTACATGTATCTTTATGTTCCTCTTGGCTATGAGAGTTTCTCTGACATTTTGACAGCCATGAAAGCAAGCATCCTATTATACACCATCAGATACAGATGAGGAAACTGAATCTCTGAGAGGTTAAGGGATTTGCCTGAGGTAACACATCTAGGAAGTAATAGGATGGAGGTTGATATATAGGTCTGCCTAATTCTAGTGTGCATGGTGTCTTCACTCTAACACTCATCTCCAAATGATCCAACCATAGTCCCCATCCCCACAGCCTCTAAGAAGACTTTAATATTTTTGAACTTTTTGATACTGGGGATTGAACCTAGGGGTACTTAAAAACTGAGCCACATTCCCATCCCCCTTTTTTTGTAGTTTATATTGAGACAGGTACTCACTAAGTTGCTTAGGGCCTCACTAAGTTGCTGAGGCTGGTTTTGAACTTGTGATCCTCCTGCCTCAGCCTCCTGAGTTTCTGCTGGAATTACAGGGGTGTGCCACTGCTCCTAGCTAGGACCTTAAATTTTTAAGTGGGGGTAAGTTTACAAAATGTGTATCCAGGCAATAAGTTGGAGTACTGCAGCTGCAGTGATACAGACTTTCTAAGGAAATAGTGACTTTGAGCCAAGGGCTGTTGTAAGACAGGCTTCCTATAACAGACAATATTGTTACTAAGCCTGAAAACTGGAGAGGATTTGCACATGTGAAAATGGAAGAGCAAAGATACCTGAGATGCTAAAAAGACCATATCCAGGGAAATGGAGGCTGAGAGTTAGTCTCACTAAAGCCCCAGGATTAAAAAGCCAAACAGAGAGGTGGAGTGGCAAACTAATACCTCATGTATGGACTAGTTGTACTTGTGTATGGAGTCATGTAATGGACTCCTTTTTCATAGATCTTTCTGAGACCCCATGGGTCCTTCAGCCTTACATCTATATTTCTCTTTCTTGAATATAGGAAAAATGAAATGGGAGGGGTGGGTTGGCTCCTGTAAATGACAGTGACATTGTTCATAGAGAATTTGTTGGGTACTGCAGACATCATCAAGTGAGGGAAAGCTTGTAGAAACTGACAAAGCCTTTATCACTGCTCTATTGACAGAAGATGGGAAATAGAGATTATGAAAGAAAACTCAGCTCTGCTTAGACCTTCCCCAGCTCTACCGCGAGTCCATCTTTCTTTGACTCTTGAAGGTAGCCAGTTCCTGCAATGTAGCACTGGAGGTCAAAGAACCTAGTCCCAGTTTATCTCATCTATCTTCCTTCTTTACCTTTCCTCCATCACTAATGTATTCTATGTAAGGTTCACATTCAATCATTGTGCATGTGTAGCAGTTTCCTACTTGTGGGCCATTGCTCACATTGTTTCTTTGTCCAGGTATCCATTCTGGGCCTCCATTCACATGTTCATCAAATTCATATTGAATATTACATGTCACACACTCAGAACACTTGGGGACTTTCTGAGGATTTGGGACACCTGCCCTTCAGGAACAAGTGCACTGTCTACTGGGGGGGATCATTTATGTGAAACAAACAAACACACAATTACACCTGTAGAAAATTTCAACTTCCTGTGAGATTTCCCAGCCCTTCCTCAAAATCTGATGTCCTATCAGAGGAAAATTAATCCTGTCAATTGGATATGAATTATTTGTCTTCCAAATGTACTCAGAACCTTGGATTTCTTTCTCTTCTGGCAGCATTCCTTGCCTGAGGAGATGCTATTTGAGGGGAACTTTGAAGAAGCATAAGGTTTAGATGGTGAGCTCTTTGGAGGCCAGAACTGAAATCCTCAGGTTTATAGACCTTGGCCTTGCTTTTGCTCTCTCTACTGATTCTCCCTGCACCATTTCTTCCATCTTGTGCTTTAACTTCCATCTCCCTGATCTTAATCTCTACCATGAACATTTCCCCATAAAGCCAAATGCTATTTGGATATCTACTCTGAACATTCCATAGCCATCCAAAGAGCCTTCAACCTCTCTTAACTCCATCCAAACACCTCTTTCTCTAGTACAGGCACCAGTGTTTACCTACTTGCCAAAGCAAGATTTCTCTGCATCACTTAAGTCCTTCTCCTACCCACTTAATTAGCTACCAGGTCCTAATGATTCACCCCATAATTATTTCTGGGATGTATCTCCACCTCATCAGTCTTCCACCGCTACACTATTCGTGGTCTTTATCAGCTTCCACCTGGCTTACTCTCAAGTGTCCCCTCACTGGTCTTCCTCTAGAGTCTCTTCTACATATCACCTGGAGGTGTTTGCTAAAAGCAAAGCATCCCCCCAACACTGCTGAAACCTCTCTGATGGTTCTCCGATCAGAAGAACACATTAGAGACAACCCCTTTGAGAGTGCTATAGCTGAATTAGTGTGACTTTCCCAGAGTCTCCTTGGGTGAGCTCAATGAAGTTACTTTCCTTCTCTGGGCCTCCATATCCTTATCTGAAAATAAGGGTAGTGGAATAATTCTCTTTCCCCAAAGATGTTGTCTGGACTGATGGTCTCACAAAATGTTTTTTCCACATGTGTCTGACATAAAATAACTTTGTGGAGTGCTACATTCCTCAGCCCCTATTGGAGAGTGGCAATCGTGGGGAACCAATGTCTGTGGAATGTTCTTTGGGAAACAGTGAAGTGGATGATTACCCAGGGCCACATTGCTGTAATAGGTGATGACTCTACTTAAGTTATTATTCGAGGGAAGATAATGACATCTGACTTATGCTTGCATCTGTCACAGTACATGCTCAGACAATGGGTGTTGAATGGGGGGGGGTATAATAAGAAATGGGTAAATTGGATTGAAAGCACAGCTATTTTGGATGCAGATAGTCAATTCCCAGCCATAGGAGGAGAGCAGATTGTTCCCAGAAAGAAATAAGTGCAACACTTGATGGGGAGAGCCTGCTAACCACAGTAGTGATGGGTACTTCTGTGGCCCATGTGACTGTGCTGCTGGGCATGTCAGTTCAGGGCCATTCTCAGTTGATTGTTCCTCTGAGAGAGTTTAACCCAGGGACTCTAGTGGCAAAAGACAGCTGCCCTACTCGTGTGCTTCTTGTTGCATATGAAACTATTGGCATTTATAAATGTTGACTAAGTAGTTCTGCTATAAAATCAGCTCCTTTCTATCTCTGGACCACGTCCTGGACGAGGCAGAAGGCTTCGTGGCACTGGGCATGGAGCCTGGTCTGCTGTATTCCTCAGCTGGGTCTTGCATTAGCACTGATTGCTGGCAAGGCTGTCACTCCAAGGCTGTGTTTTTCTAATCAATGAGGCCAATTTAGCACTTGGGAGAGACTAGTCAGCTGGGCCACATTACTTTCCCTGCTTGGTAGAAATAACATAGAGACAGTGGAAGCTTCTGTGGTACTTTTGCAAGCAGCCCCAAGTCACTGAGGCCTGTACTCTCCAGTCACTTCAAGACTGCATACTGAAATTCACTACTAAGTCAATCTGTCCTGGGGCTGGTAGAAACACTCAATCCTAATGCCTTTTGGTGCCTTCCAGCATCTTTTCAAGAGTGGGGATGAGACTTTCCTGAAGCCCTGGGCAAAAAGAAAACTGAAGTTTTTTTTTTTTTTACTCTAAGGGTGTCTCTTAGGAAAGTTTTCACTTTCCATCTTGTTTTAGTAAAAATTACACAAGACATATGATGCCAGTACTAGTAGCTGGTATTTATTGCTATTTACTTTACCACCTGCCATACACTGCTACCTGATTTCCATTCACCAGCTCATGAACTCCTCATAACAACCAAAGGGGAGTTGGCACTAATATCCCTATTTTGTAGACAGTGAAGGCAAGGCAAAAAATAAGAAAAAAACTTTAAAAAATACATACATATATACCCACTTGCTCAAGGCCACAAAGCAAGGAGTTAGCAAAGCTGAAATACCAACCCAAGCTGGTTGTAATGCACCTGTTCACGACTTCACATTGCATCTAGGTGTTTATTTTCTTTTCTCCACCAGATATTGCAGATACTTTGAGGATAAGGGCCATGTCTATTTTGTGTAAGGAACTGCCTCATAGTGGGTGCCGATGGGAGCTTGCAGTCAGATTGAGGCTGCCAGTGTCAAAACAGTGTGGTTTACTTGACAAGGGAAAGTTTTCTGCCATGGGGGCTTGGAGAAACAAGCACATCTGCTCCTTACTTTTCAAGGCTGGCATCCTCCAAAGATAATTACTGTGGACTCTCAGCTGTTGGAGCTCAGAGGCTATTCCACATTGGCTGGGTCTGTTTCCCAAAACAGGCTTGCATTGTTTTGAAACCATGGTGCAGAGCACTCAGAGAAAAAATAGAAGTTGATTCCCATACAACAGACAGTAACTAAGACAGCAAGAGTGAGTGGGAAAGGTTTGGAGGAAGTCAAAGAAGAAGGCTAGCTAATGCTGAGGGGATGCACATTTCAGAAAGGAACCCACACCTGCAGAACACAGCCCAGTCAGCTGAAGTTAGAGTCCTGGGGTTTCCCTGAACTTAATCCAATAATTCCTTCTCTAGAGATTTTATTCTTCAGGAAGCAGTTAAACAGAATTGAGAAGATATATCCATAAAGATATTCATTATAAGATTGGCTGTAATAATATAACATTAGGAACAAATGAATTGTCCAACAATAAGGAGTGGATAATTAAATTATGGTGTATCCATTCCATGGTATGAGACCATTTAATAAGCTCATTCTAAACCCCACAGCAACCTAAGAAATACATGGATCAGGTTTTGTAAAGGAAAAGGTATCTTTGTGTTCACATTGTGATCTTACAACATACAAAAACATTTTTGGGAGGGGGGGTACCAGGAATTGAACTCAGGAGCACTCGACTCCTGAGCCACATTCCCAGCCCTATTTTGTATTTTATTTGGAGACAGGGTCTCACTGAGTTGCTTAGTGCCTTGCTTTTGCTGAGGTTGGCTTTGAACTTGTGAGCCTCCTATCTCAGCCTCCCAGGATGCTGGTATTAAAGGTGTCAGCCACCACACCTGGATTACAAAAACATTTTGCACAGTAAATTCCCAAATATAAAGGGTTGTCAGAGTAATGGATTTGGGTGATTTCCTTTATAAAAATGTCTTGAATATTTATATTGCTAAAAGCAATGGTGTGTGTGTGTGTGTGTGTGTGTGTGTGTGTGTGTGTGTACTTAGGTAAGTAGGAATCGTCATGTTATATCTCCCCATAGCTAATGTATTGTCAATGGATACTACATCTCCTACATCTGCTTAAGAATAAAAAATGTATATATGAAGATCAGAGGAAGAAAACAGGTGCTGGCACCATTTGATGCATTATCAGGACCACTGACATATTATTAAAAAGAATTGCAAATGGTTCCTGCCTATCAATGAATAGTGGTGTATCCAGAAACTTTTGTTCAGATGAACAAAAGGAACTGGGCAATATTTCTCCAAACAGGAAAAGGAAGCTTGTTCCAAATTCCAAGGTGAATTTCCATTGGTCTTGTCAGGGTGCTATAGGAAAAGAGCTCCTCAATTCCCAATAACAGAAAGGATCCTCTGGCCCAGAGAATATGTGACAAAGCAGTTTGAGAAACAGCAGTAATAACACCCACTTCAAGCATCACCTTTGGTGCTGATGCTCTGTTTGGCCTGTTAAATGTCAGCTTTGTGTACCCTAACTGCAAGCTTGACACCTGAGTAGTTAGGACTCTGTGCAGTGAAGTCAACAGAGGTTCAAAGTATTTGCTCTCCACATATCCTACCTCCCTTTTCCTGATATTCCCTTCATAAATGGAAAGTTTTTGGAATATTTTGCTTGAAATAGTGGGCACAAGGTATGTAACATCACCATGCTAATTCATACCTTGAGGAAGTTAAATACAAGGATAGCCAGATACAGGGAATCCAATTGGATACCTTAAGGTGAGGACTTTAGTGTTCCCATTTTAAGCCTTTACTGCACTAGTGCTTTTTTAAAGTTTGGTTTGACTGAGCATGGTGGTGCATGCCTGTAATCCTAGAGACTCAGGAGGCTGAGACAGGAGTATTGCAAGTTTGAGGTCAGCCTCAGAAACTTAGTGAGGTCCTAAGCAACTTACTAAGACCCTGTCTAAAAATGTATAAAAATTTAAAATAAAAAAGGGCTGGGAATGTGGCTCATTGGCTAAGGACCCCTAGGTTCAGTCCTCAGTACAAAAAAATAATAATAATAAGCTGGACTTGGATGCAGAAGGGTATATCTGTATGTCCATACTTATTTCCATTATTTTGATTTTACATTCTGTTATTTATTGTACCTCACAGCTATTACTGATAATAAAAAAAACTAATGCTGAAGGATGAAATAGTTTACACTATTTCATATAGGTCATATAGCTAGAAGTGACATTGTTGGATCCTAAACTCAGGTCTTTTGTCTTTACATCCAGAGTTTTGGGAGAGGTAGGCCCTGGGGAATATGCTCTGATTTGGATGTGCCTTCCTGTCATTGCTTTGTACCAGCAGTGTATCCACAGTCCCAGCTGGGCAAACTGTATTCCCACCCCTGTGTTGGGTATAGGATGACACAGCAGTTAAAAAAGACATGGTGTCCAACATGGCATGCACTTGCCTCCACCAAATTCAAGGGTTGTCCTGAAGTACATCACAAACCCTGTCCTCTCAGACTTGCTGCTCTCTGTGCATGGCTTTTAACTCTCCTGACCTAATTTCCTGTACCAGACTCAGCTTGCCTTACAGTTAACAATTTTTTGTTTTCAAAATGTTTTAGTTGTGAAATATAACGTATAAATGAAAAGGTATACAGCCAAACCTTTACAGATTAACAAATTGCTATAAAGCAAACACTCATGTAACCACCATCCAAATCAAGAAAGGTAGCATTGCTAGTGCACCAGACACTGCCCACATCTCCCTTCCCAATCACTTCATCCCTGCCCCCCACTACAGGAAACCACTAGCCTGACTTTCCCAGTAATCACTTCCTTGCTTATCTTCTTCATTTTACCACTTAAGTATGGATCCCTAAACGTTATACATTATTAGCTTTCTCTATTTTTTGAACTTAATATAAATGAAATCATGCAGCATATACTCTTTTGTGCATGGCTTCCTTTCATTGTTTATGAGATTGATCCATACTGTTGATATAGAACATTTCCATTACCTCAAAAAGCTCCCTCCTGCCCTTTTGCAGTCCAACTCCTCCCATCCTGGCCCCAGGCAAGCACTGATTTGCTTTGTATTACTATAGATAAGTCTTCCCTTTTGTCGAATTTCATATAAATGGAATAATACAGTATGTACTCTTTTGTCCCTGGATTCTCTTGGTCATCACAATTTTTTTTCTTTTTTCTTGGTTCATATTAGTTCTACATAACATTATGATTCATTTCAACATAATTATAAATGCATGCAATATAATTTGTTCTAATTCAGTCCCCAGTACTTCCCCTTCCCCTTCCCTCCTCCCACCCACTATTCCCTTTCCTCTACTGTGCGGATTTTTATGATGTTTACTTACAGTTTTTTTAATTAGCATTTTGTGGATGTACAGGATGGTATATTCATATATGTACATAGGAAAGCTAGATCAGACTCATTCCACTGTTCTGCCCTTATCCTATGGCTCCTTCCTCCCCCTCAGTCCCTTTCTTCTACTTTACTGATTTTTCTTCTATTTTGGATCATCACAATTTATTAGCCCATTCCTGTTGTTGTATGTGTCTGTGCTTTGTTCATTTCCAAAGCTGCCTAACATTCCATATTGTAGATATACTGCAACCTGTGTGTGTATTTGCTCATTGAGGGGTAATTTTTAAGATTACAAATGAAGCTGCAATGAACATTTGTGTACAAGTCTCTCTGTGCACCTATGTTTTCGTTTCTCTTGGCTACTAATTAGTACCAGAATTACTGGGCAGTGTGGTTAGTGTATGTTGAACATTATAAGGAATTTTCAAAGGTTTTTTTCAAAGTGATCATTCCATTTTGTATTCCTACAATGTGAATTTTAAGAGATCCACTTGCTCTACATTCTTGCCAACACTTCTTATTTTCCAGATTTTCAAATTTTTTTTTACCATTCTAGTGGGTGTTGGTTCTCTTTTTGCTTTAAATTGTGTTTCCTTGATAACAAGTGATGGTGAGTATACTTTCATGTATGTTATATATCTTCTTTTGTGAAGTATTTGACTGAATGATTTGCCCATTTTAAATTTGGTTATTGTCTTACTATTACATTGTAACTATAATTTATATATTATGGATACGAGTACTTTTTTCAGATATGTGGGTTGCAAATATACACCATTTCATTTTCTTAGTCTCCCAAAGAGCAAAATCTGATAAAACCCAGTGCTTTTTTCTTATATGGTTCATACTTTTGTGTCCTACTAAGAAAATATTTGCTTATTCCAAATTTGCTAATAATTCTCCTATTTTTCTTATGAAATTTTATAGTTTTAACTTTTATGTTTAGCTCCATATTTTTAGTTTAATATTTTTTATATTTTGTGTGATAAGGATTGATTTTCATTTTCCTCATGTGAGTATTTAATTGTACCATTCAAGTTTTTAATTTTATATGGACTGAATTAGAACAGGATATATTGCATGCTTTTATAAGTATGTCAAAATGGATTCTACTGTCATGTACCATTTTAAAAGTCAGTGCTATCACCCATTGAATTTCCTTGACATCCTTGTTGACAATGAATTGGCCACACTTATGTAAGTCTGTTTCTGGATTTTCTATTTTTCTTCTTTGATCTATTTATTTGTTTATCCATACACTAATTACATATTTCACCAATTATTCAAGTTTTAAAATGAATTTTCAGTCAGTCATTGTAAATCTTATGACTTTGCTGTTCTTTAAAATATTATTTCATTTGTTAATTGAAGTTTTTAGATAATTCTGTGAATTTTAACAGAAGGACAGGTAAATGATAGATTGGTAACTACTAACACAATCAGGATACAGAACAATTCAGTTTCAGGGTAATCTAGCAAGACAAATCTTTTACACAATAAATGTTATATTCCAACCCAATACTACATAACAGAAAAAAGAAAAAAAAGCTACTTCCATATCAATTTCCTCCAGCAATAGCAAGCACCTCTGCCTTCTCCTCTTGGATTTTCTAAACTATTTTTGATGATTGAAGCAAAAACTTAATGCTATTTTGTGTGGTTCTAAATGACATGGGGAAATATTTAAGATGATTTTATGATAAATGGGTGAAGCTAAAGGACTTCAAGGGAAGTAAGGTCTCTATACTTCACTCAAGCTAGTAAATGTTTACATCATGAAACTGATAAAATCATTTATATATAAGGTAATGTCTAGGACAATCACATTAAAAAGCTACACAAAAAAATATACTTGAAGATATTTTATGTGACTGAAAGTGGAGTTCCATATCATTAGCCATCAGAAAAATGCAAATTAAAACTACAACAAGATATTGCTACAGGGCTGGGGATGTGGCTCAAGTGGTAGCGCGCTCGCCTGGCATGCGTGCGGCCCGGGTTCGATCCTCAGCACCACATACAAACAGAGATGTTGTGTCCGCCGAGAAGTGAAAAATAAACGTTGAAAAATTCTCTCTCTCTCTTTCTCTCTCTCACTCTCTCACTCTCTCTTTTTTTTAAAAAAAGAAAAAAAACAAGATATTGCTACAAACTTGTCAGCATGGTTAAAATTTAAAAGAAAAAAAAAATAGTGACAAAGTCAAGGCTAGGGAGGATGCAGAGAAGGTGAATCACTCATACATTGTTGGTGGGAACATAAAACAGTAAAGCCATGCTAAAAAATAGTTTGGTAGTTTCTTAAGACACTGAAAATACACCTTCAATTCAACTACAATGTATTCACACAAAACTTGTGTGTGAATGTTATAGCAGCTTTTTTTAACCTGAAAGTGGTAATGGTACAAATGTCCTTTCAACTGGTGAATGGTTAAACTGTTGATGCAGCCACATCATGAAATACTTCCTACTCAGAAATAAAATTTCTGAGTGTTTATGATATATTGATGCAATAACCTGAATGTATTTCCAGAGGGTTAATCTAAGTAAAAAATGCCAATCCCATTTATGACTGGCTTTTGTGTGTGTGGTGCTAGGGATGGAACCCAGCACCTCACAATTGCAAGGCAAGTACTCTACCCCTGAGCTACATCCCCATCCCTTTTTTAATTTTAATTTTTATTTTGAGGCAGGGTCTCTCTTAGTTGCCAAGGCTGGCCTTGAACTAGTGATCCTACTGCCTCAGCCTCCCAAATTACTGGGATTACAGACATGTACCACACATGGCTGTATGATTTACTCTTTTTTTTTTTTTTGTATGTGTGATTCCATTTAAATGGCATTCTTTTTAAATTTTTTTTTAGTTGTACATGGACACAATATCTTTTATTTTTACTTATTTATTTCTTATGTGATGCTAAGGACTGAACCCAGGACCTCACGTATGCAAGGCAAGCGCTCTACCACTGAACTGCAACCCCAGCTCTTAAATGGCATTCTTTAAATGACAAGGTATTAGACATGAAAAACAGATTGGTGTTCACTAGAGTTAAGGATGAGTTAGTGAAGGAGGGAAGTGGATGTGGCTATGAAAGGGCAGGAAGAGGTTTCCCTGTGGTGATGGAAGTGCTCTGTACCTTGCTTTATCAATAGCGATGTCCTGGTTGTAATGTTATAGTAAGTTTTATCTCATCATTGGGAAAAGCTCAGAATATGCATTGGATCTCTCTATTATTTCTTACAACTTCATGTGAATCTATATGAAAAAAGTTTAATTTATCGTGGCATTTGCAGGTAAATGGATGCAGTTGGAGAAGATAATGCTAAGTGAAGTTAGCCAATCCCCTCCCCCCCAAAAAAATAGCAAATGTTTTCTCTGATATAAGGTGACTGACCTATAGTGAGGTAGGGAGGGGGAGTATGGGAGGAATAGATGAACTCTAGATAGGGCAGAGAGGTGGGAGGGGAAGGGAGGGGGCAGAGGGTTAGAAATGATGGTAAAATGTGATGAACATCATTATCCAAAGTACATGTATGAAGACAAAAAAAAATAGTTTAATTTAAAAATTTTGTTCAGCTGGGCACAGTGGTGCATGCCTGTCATCCCAGTACCTCAGGGGGCCTAAGGCAGGAAGTTTGGAAGTTCAAAGCCAGCCTCAGCAATTTAGCAAGGTCCCAAGTAACTTAGTGAAACCCTATCTCAAAATAAAACATTAAAAAATGGCTTGGATATGGCTCAATGCTCAAGTGCTCCTGGGTTTAATCCCTGGTACAAAAAAAAAATATTGTTCTTTGTTGTATGAAAGTTCTTTTTGTACTGAGGATTGAAAATAGTTGTGCTTCATCTATCCCCTTTTAAAATTTTCATTTGGAGTCATGGCCTTGGTAATTTGCTGAGGGCCTTGCCAAGTTTCTGTGTTTGGTCTTGAATTTGTGATTCTTCTGACTCAGCCTCCTGAATCCATTGGCTTGCAAATGTGTGCTGCCACACATGGCTATTATATAAGAGTTCTTAAATATTCTAGATGCAAGTCCTTTATTGGCTATATGGTCTACAAATGTTTTTCACCCAATCAGTGCCTTTAATTTCATTCTCTGTGGTGTCATTGCAGAGCGAAGTTTTAAAATTTCTGTTCAATTTATAAATTTTTTTCTTTTATGATCATGTTCTTGGTGTCATACTTAAAGAACACTTTACTTAACTATAGGTGATAAAGTTTTTTTGTTTTCTTTTAAAAGTTTTATAATATTAAATTTATATCTATACACATATTCCACATAATCTCTAGTATGAGGTTTGAGAGTTAGGTCGAGGATTTAGGTATTGTTCATTTGTTTGTTTGTTGCTTATGAATACCCAGTTTCTCTAACACCATTCTTTAGAACATTTTTTAGTTGTAAATGGATCTTTTACTTTTTTTATTAATATGCGGTGCTGAGGATCGAACCCAGGGCCTCACACAAGCCAGGCAAGTGCTCTATCCCTGAGCCACAACTCCAGCCCCTCTAGCAACATTTTTTGAGAAGACTGTTGTTTTACCATTAAATTGCCTTTGCAACTTTATGAAAAGCCAATTGACCATATTTTCATGTGGCTATTACATAACTCTCTATTCTGTTCCCTTGATCTATGTGTGTGTGTGTGTGTGTGTGTGTGTGTGTGTATTCTTTTATCAATATTGCAGTCTTTATTGCAACTTTGTGGTAAATCTTTTTTTTCTAAATATAAAGGTTTTTTTAACGTTTCTTTTTATTTTTTTGAATGCCAGGGATTGAACTCAGGGGCACTTGAGCCACATCACCAGACCTATTTTATATTTTATTTAGACACAGGTTCTCACTGAATTGCTTAGTACCTCATTTTTGCTGAGGTTGACTTTGAACTGAGATCCTCCTGCCTCAGCCTCCCAAGCTGCTGGAATATAGATGTGCACCACTGCACTGGGCTTGTGGTAAATCTTTATATATATATATATATATATATATATAAAGATTTATATATTTTCAGTTGGACACAATAGCTTTATTATATTCATTTATTTTTATGTGGTACTGAAGATCAAACCCAGGGCCTCATACATACTAGGTAAGCACTCTACCGCTGAGCCACAAATCCCAGGTAAATTTTTATATTCTCTTACTTTGTTTTTTTTTTAATTTTAATTTGTTATGTGTGACAGCAGAATGCATTACAATTCATATTACACAAATAGAGCACGATTTTTCATGTCTCTGGTTGTATACAAAGTAGAGTCACACCATTCATGTCTTCATACATGTACTTAGGGTAATGTTGTCCATCTCATTCCACCATCTTTCCTACCTTAGTTTGTTCTTTTTCAAGGTTTGTTGATTCGGAACTTTTTTTTTTCTAATGTAATTAATGTAAACATTTAATGTCATAACTTTTTCTCTAAGCACTCCATTAATTGAAGTACACAAATTTGAATTAGATTGTGTGTTTTAGTTTTGGTTTGGTACTGGGGATTAAACCCAAGGACACTTAACCGCTGAGCCACATTCCTAACCCCTTTTATTTATTTATTTATTTATTTTTATGTAGAGACAGGGTCTCTCTGCATTGCTTAGGGCCACATTAAATTGCTGAGGCTGGCTTTGAACTTGTGATCTTCTTGCCTCAGTTTCCTGAGCTGCTGGGATTACAGACATGTGCCACCGTGCCCATCTTAAATTGATTTTTTAAAATATTTTTTTCAGTTGTCATGCATCTTTCTTTTTATTTTTTATTTATATATGGTACTGAGAATCAAACCCAGTACCTCATACATGCTAGGCAAGCGCTGTACTATTGAGCTGCTACTCCAGCCAATTAAATTGATTTTTGCGTGTTATTTCCTAAAAACATGTGGCAGTCATGCTGTAATATCTTTTTTATATATGACTAGATTCACTTTTCCTATTATTGTCAAGGATTTTTCTATGTATGTGTATGAGGGATACTAGTCTGTATTTCTTTTTTCTCTTATAAGATTGCTTTTTCTGGTTTTGGTATGAGGGGAAAAAGATATAGGTAAACACCTATGGTATCTTGACAACATCACATGTCTCTACATAGGCCACATAGGTAAAGTTTAACCACAGTTTGACCAGAGTCTTGGCAGGATGACCTGTGATTCTTCCTAAAACAAGGGGAGACAAGAAGCCTAGTGAGGAATTTCCATGAGGCACTTTCTCATTAACCTCCCTATCTTGTGGGAAACTTCCAAAAGGCTATTTCCTGCCCATCAGTCTTGTTTCACTCGAGTGCCACTCAGTCCTACTTGATATATATCTATAGACTTATGTGTATGTCTGTAAGTTCCCTAGTAACAGAGCAATTCATTGCCCCTGCTGTTCTGTTCATCTGGCCACTCTGCAACATTATTGTCTTATGGGCCTGGGAACATGGGAGGTGACACCGTGCTAATCTTGCTTTTGCTGTCTGTGTAAGTAATGAACTGTGTCTATTTGGGCTTGCTGTCTCCTCACCTGACAAATCTATAGAATTGTAGTAAGTCAACCTGGAAGCTCAGGTAGCTAGACTATTTGACTCCTCTTCTTTTTTCCTAAAATATTTTTTTTCTAGGATTGGTGTTATTCTTTAAAATTTAATGGAATTTACCAGTGAAGTCATCAGGCCCTGGAATTTCCTTTGTGAGAAAGCAATTAATCACAAAAACAACTTCCTTAGCAGACACACTGCTATTCAGATTATCTATTTCATTTAAATCAAATTTGATAAATTTATCTTTCAAGTAATTTGGACATTTTACCTAGGCTATCAAATGTATTACCAAAAATTGTTCATAATAGTGTCTTTTTATCCTTTTAATATGTATAAGATCTGGAGTGGCATCCTCTCTTCCATCCCTAGTATAAAAAATTTACCATCTTTGTTTCTCAATCTAACTAGATAATTACCAATTTGTGGATCTTTACAATAAAATTGAATCAATAAAAATTGTACAGGGTTTAAAAGACAAGATTTGTAACATCATACAAACAGTGTGGTTGGTAAATAAAATTGTACTTTTTAATGAGCACTACATATAGATAATAATTAAGTTTTCTTTGGTTCAATTAATTTTATTTTAAAGAAATTACCATTTTAAAGAAACTACCATTTACAGCACTTTTTGTGGGGTTGGGTACCAGGGATTGAACTCAGGGGCACTCAACCACTGAGCCATATCCCCAGCTCTGTTTTATATTATATTTAGAGATAGGGTCTTACTGAGTTGCCTAGCACCTCACTTTTGCTGAGGCTGACTGTGAACTTGTGAGCCTCCTGTCTCAGCCTCCTGGAATGCTGGGATTACAGGCATGCACCACCACACCTGGCTTACAACACTCTTTTATCTTCCTCTAGTCCTGAGAATATCTTGGAAGAAGTTGGAAGGAAATAAATATTATACACACAGGAACAATGATGCAAATGATGCCTGGCTATTCATCAAAAGCAATACAAGCAAGTAATGGAATGAGACCTTTAAAGTCATAAACAAATAAACACCCTGCTAGCCAAGAATTCTAAACCATGCCAGGTTTCCTATAAGTATCATTAATGCAACATTTTAATCCTTTTTTTCCAATTTGTGTGTTTATATTTAAAATGTTCATGACATATGTTATTGATTCTTCCTTTTTGTCTAATCTGACAATTCTTTTTTAATTTACTTTTTATTCCAATTTGTTATATATGACAGCAGAATGCATTACAACTCATATTACACCTATACAGCACAATTTTTCATATCTCTGGTTGTATACAAAGTAGAGTCACACTATTCATGTTTTCATAAATGTACTTAGGGTAATGATGCCCATCTCATTCCACTGTCTTTCCTACCCCCATGCCCCCTCCTCCCACACCTCTGCCCTATCTAGAATTCATCTAATCCTCCCATGGTTCCCCTCCCTACCCCACTATGAATCAGCCTCCCTACATCAGAGAAAACATTCAGCATTTTTCTGGTGGGGGGGATTGGCTAACTTCACTTAGCATTATCTTCTCCAACTCCATCCATTTACCTGAAAAATGCCATGATTTTATTCTCTTTTAATGCTGAGTAATATTCCATTGTGTATATGCCACAGTTTTTTTTTATCCATTCATCTACTGAGGGGCATCTAGGTTGGTTCCACAGTTTAGCTATTATGAATTGTGCTGCTATAAACATTGATGTGGCTGTGTCCCTGTAGTATGCAGTTTTTAAGTCCTTTGGGTATAGACCAAGGAGTGGAATAGCTTGGTCAAAAGGTGGTTCCACTCCCAGTTTCCCAAGGATTCTCCATACTGCTTTCCTATTGGCTGCACCTGACAATTATTTTAATTGAAGTGTTTAATTAATTAATATTGCTATATTTAGGTCTAACATCTTAATAGTTGTGTTCCATTTCTTTTATTTGTTGCTTGTTGCCCCCTCTCTCTTGTTTGCTCTTTGTCTGCTTTTTCTTTGGCTAATAATTTTTTAAGCATTCAATTTCTTAGCTTTACCTCTTTCTATTATTATTAGTGTTTTTAAGGCTAACGATGTGTATCAAAAATTAGTTTGTTGTCATGGTGTTTGCTCTTTTTGGTATGAGAGATTTGACTGTGATGTGGCTAGGTATTTTATTCTACATATTTATTCTTCTTGAGGTCCCTTGAGCTCCTTAGTTCTATAAGTGAACGTTTTCCATCAAACTCAGACAAATTTTGAACATTATTTCTTGTGGTATTTTTTGTCTCATCCTCCTTCTGAGCCTGTAATTTCATATACATTATACTATTTTATGTTTCATAGGCCCCTGAGGTTCTGTTCAGTTTTTTCACAATTTTCTCTGTTCTTCACATTGGATAAATTTTATTTATCTGTATTCAAAGTTAAGTTGGCCTAGATGCCCTTCAATAGATGAATTGATAAAAAAAAAAAATGTGGCATCTATACACAATGGAGTATTATGCAGCACTAAAAAATGACAAAATCATAGAATTTGCAGGGAAATGGATGGCATTAGAGCAGATTATGCTAAGCGAAGTTAGCCAATCCTTAAAAAACAAATGCCAAATGTCTTCTTTGATATAAAGAGAGCAACTAAGAACAGAACAGGAAGGAAGAGCATGAGGAAAAGACTAACATTAAACAAGACGAGTGGGGGGGGGAGAAAGGGAGAGAGAAGGGAAAGCATATGGAAATGGTAGGAGACCCTCAATGTTACTCAAAATTACATATAAGAGGTTGTGAGGGGAAAGGGGGAGGGAAACAAGGGAGAGAATTGAACAACAGCAGAGGAGGTAGAGAGGGAAGATGGGAGGGGAGGGGAGGGGGGATAGTAGGGGATAGGAAAGGTAGCAGAATACAACAGTCACTAATATGCCATTATGAAAAAATGTGAATGTGTAACCGATGTGATTCTGCAATCTGTATTTGGGGAAAAAATGGGAGTTCATAACCCAATTGAGTCAAATGTATGAAAGATGATATGTCATGAGCTTTGTAATGTTTTGAACAACCAATAAAAATAAATAAATAAAAAAACAAAAAAACAAAAAAACAAAGTTAAGTTGGTCTTATGCCTTTTTCACACTGCTGTTAAGCCCATCCAATGAATTATTAATTTAAGTTATTATCTTTTCAGTTCTAGAGTTTCATTTGGTTTATTTCTCTGCTGAGATTCCCTATCTCTTCACTCATCAATAACATGTTTGTGTTTTAGTTTTAGGATATAGTTTCACAATTATTTTAGAGCTTTAGGTTTCTACTGAAATGAACATCTGGGCCATCTCAGGTTTGATTTAAATTGATTTATTATGGCACAATTTTATGGTACCTTGCTTTTAAAAGAATTTTTAAATATTTATTTATTTATTAGTTGTAGTTGGACACAATACCTTTATTTATTTATTTTTATTTGGTGTTGAGGACTGAACCCAGGCAAGCACTCTACTGCTGAGCCACAACCCCAGCCCCTTAAAATAATTTTTAATTGCAAACTTGTTATCACAGATGTTATCTTGTTATCAGACTCAGATAAACACTTGAAGGAGACCCTACATGTTCGAATCGTGTTCCTTAAAAATCAATGTGCTGAACTCACAACCTCTAGTGCTTTGGAAGGTTGCACCATTTGGAGTGAGAATCTTCCTCTAGCTCTCAGTTGCCATGTGATGCCATTTCCCTTTTTGTAGTGTAGATCTACTGGCAATGAATTCCCTCAGCACTTGTTTACCTGGAAATGAATCTACTTCCCTCTTGTTTTTGCAGACTATGTTGCTGGCATGAATTCTAGACTGGCAAAATATTTGTTTGTTTTAACTTTAAAGATCACATTCACTATGTATATTCTGTCTGTTTCTTCTGACCTATTTTCCAGTTCATGAATTCCTTTTTAGCTATGTTTTCTGTTGTTATACCTATCTTGTGAGTTCATCATATGGATTATTATATTTTTGTTATAAAATTTACACTGGATTTGCTGAGTGTGGTGGTGCATGCCTGTAATCCCAGTGGCTCAGGAGGCTGAGACAAGAGGATAAGGAGTTCAAAGTCAGCCTCAGCAAAAGTGAGGCACTAAGCAACTCAGTGAGACCCTGTCTCTTATCACATTTCTTTTTTATTCTTTTATGGGGATGTGGCTCAGTGGTCGAGTGACCCTGAGTTCAATCTGCAGTACCAAAAAAAAAAAAATTACACTAGATTCTATTTTTTTTTTCTATTTGTTTTTGAACCAAAGAGTACTCAATGTTATACTGACCTTTTGTGTGTTCCTGTGTGGTGCTGGGGGTCAAATCCAGGGCCAAGTGCATGCAAGGCAAGCACTCTACCAACTAAGCTATGTCCCCAGTCCTATGTACTCATCTTTTGATTCTATGTTCTTTAATATCTTGCCTCCATAGTCATTATTATCTTTTTAGATCTGTGATATTTTTTAGAGAGAATAACTTTTTATGTTTTAACTGGAATTTTCTATCTTTTCTTAGTGAGAAATCTAATCTAATATCAAAAGTGGAATTCTTGAAGTAAGAATGAAGTTGGAGCTAGCAATTAATAATTTATTGCCTTTTTCTCTCTTTTTATTGATTCTTTTTAGTTATACATGAAATTAGAATTCATTATGATATAATTATACAAGCATGGAATATATCTTGTTCTAATTAGGACCCCATTCCTAACTTCACTTTTACTTCAGGTTTTTTTTCCAGGATAATATTGAGTTATCAGAAAACAGGCTCAGACAATATCTTGGAAATATGTATTCTTTAAAAGAGGAAATATGATTTCTGTTTACTATGGGTAACATCTATTAAATAGAGACTACACATTAGAATATAGGAATTTCATTAAATTTAAGAATAAAAGGTACTGAGTAAAAACTATTTCAGTCAGCACTATTATACAAAATTGCCCTTCCATTACATATGTAAACTTAAAAAATTTCATTACATTATCCCAAAATATCAAGTATAAATTGACAAATGCAAATGAAAAAGTAGAAATCTTAACTTTTCTTTTCTGATTTTCCATCATGGTCAGACATGAGCCAGGAATTCATCCTAGCCTCTAATATAGCCCTTATCACATTTCTTTTTTATTGTTCATTTAGCACTATAGTGGGAACAGCTTGAGAAATGAATGGGTTCCAATTTGTCTCACATTCTCAGCACTTAGCAAAGTGCCTAGTTCACAACAGATTCTCAGGAAATGCTATCAGAATGAATAGGATACTTCGGCTGTGCTTCTAAGAAGATTTGTATTGGCCCACAAAGAATAGCTGAGCTGTAGAGAGAATAGAGAAAGAGATTTTCTAGAATCTCAACAAGGATTTATGGGTTCTCTCAGAATTTTTAATTATCAGCAAAAGAAACTATCTCCAGATTAACTAAGCAGAAAAGAGAACTAAAAAAGATATTGAGTAGATCACAGAATTGCTGGGGTCAGTGCCAAATGTCTAGATCCAAAGACTATTGTCTTTGGACCATGATTTTTCATGGGATAGGATTAGTCTGATAAGATAGTCTTTGTAGTACAAGTACCACCCAGCAGTAGATCCTCTAGCTTGTTCACTAATGCCACAATTGCTTGTCTCTGGTACCATTAATATAGCTCCTCCAGGAAATGGGATGATATGGCAGATTCTTTGTGTTCATCATTAGCACTGATCAAAAGCTAACCACCTGAGCCTCAGTTATGTAGTGTATCCTAACTTCAAAATGAAGGTAGAAAAGTCAGTAACTGGTGGTTTCAGCATCCTCCAACTTGGGAATGGAATAAAGATACTAAGCAGCTAAAAAGGGGTAGACATCCACCATAGGCCCAAAGCAAGATATTGTGGCATTGTGGCAAGTGAGAATGCCACATATATTCCTGACTAGCAGACCCTATATATTCCTGACTAGCAGACAGGAGCTGGGCATAGACCTAGCTGGAAGCCAACATTCACACTCAAACCTTCCCAGGTCCATATGGAAGGATCCATTCCCTTGTGGTATGGGCACCATGGGAAGTCTCCTGTCCACTTGCATCTCCCCACCATGACCCTTACTATCTGAAGGTATGCATATCTCTCAGAACCAGGAAGTCAATTTGACTCAAACTTTATACAGAGCTCCTGGCCTAGATCACAAATCCTAGCCCACATTTTGTTCCTGTGCCTTTGAGCATATGCAAAGTCTTCTAAGGGTTTCTCTCCAGTGTCAACCAGTGAAGCCAGGAATTTTTCTCTTATTTGTAGTGTCAAGTTTCAGCCTTACAAGCAGAGATGTTGTCTTTCCTGAAGTTTTGGTAGTCTTCAGAGCAGTGTACACAGTGAGAAGTTTTCTGCCTCTTCCATAGTACAAGATTGCAGCCAACTGTGGGGCTTTGGTATTTACTGTGATGTTTATGTCATTATTTGATTTCTTGGCATTCAAAATCCTCATTAATATACATTTGTGCCTCCCTGTGGAAATAAAGAAGTGTGTTCTCTCTGTATGTGCTCACATTTCTTTATTTAGCCTGGCACCTGCCTTCTTTCCCAGCATGTTAGTTTAGCATCTGTGCTTTTCCCCTGCAAATCTCCAGAGCCTAAAATTCTTAGAGGAAATGATTTGTTTCTCTCTAGGAAGATTTTTCTCTTTCTCTTGAAGAGCTCAGCTCTTGTGTCACAGGCAGATGAGATACATAATCGGCTCCAGCAGATGGGGCCACTACACATATACTGCAGTCACAGTTCTATAGGACTGAGCAGAGGTAGGTGTCCTTAGGCCAGTATACCTGCTGCTTCCATGGACTGTCTTATGTCAAGCTCAGAAAGTTTTCAAAAATGACTCACAGGCAAGTGATCCTGTCACCTGCACTGGAAAATAGGGTGGTTTATGCCTGCTGGGCTCCAGGCCATCCTGGACAAGAAGAAAGGTGTCACTAAAGTATTCCTGGGTGGCTGCCACTCATCAGGCTCCAAGAGAGCTGGCCCTTGGATTTCAGGAGTTAGGGAAAAGGAATGAGATTGTCTGTAAATAACCCTTAGGAACTGGGCCCTGAGCCAGGGGACTTCCTGGATGGATTACTGGCCTACTAGTTGGGTGATGGACATTTGAGGCCATTCATCACAAGCATTCACTAGGGGCTGGGAACAAAGAATTAGCTTGGCCACTTGTTTAAATATCTCTGGAGGTGACCCAGAGGAGACAGCATTGGCTGCTTGTGTCATGTCAGCCTACAGAGTCAGTCAGACCTGCAATTTTATCCTAGCTTCACCACTTCTGTACCTTCTGACATTGGGTAGGTTGCCTTCTTTATTTCAATCTCTATTATCTCATCTAGAAAATGGAAGAATTCAAGGAAAAAGCTCCCTCTAAGTACCTAGGGCAGAGCCTAACTTATAGCAGGTGCTCAATGATCAAGACCCTTTGTTATAAAAATAACCCTGAACTTGGAGGCTGAAATTTGAACCCCAACTACCTCAGCAATGATGAGCAAACCATTCCCCTTCCTTTGCTTCAGTGGTAAGGCAGCATAACATTACATAGCCTACCTCCCTCTTTGGAATGTGATGAGTTGTAAACGGGACAAAGAATATAAAACAGCTTTGATCATTGTCAAGTGCTGCTCCAGTGGAGGATTGTCCCAGGATTAAGTTAGGAAGATGACTGGAGTCAGTGGAAAGAAAGACACAGTCACAATGGGCCAAAGTGGCAAATATGATTACACCTAAAGTAGCCATCATGCTGTCCAGGAGGACATTAAGGGGAAAGTGCTAAGAAGTCAACTGGGCTTTTTCTTAGAAGCTTAGTCTTGCCCCTCCCAGAAAGTGTGCATTACTTGTGCACCCACACTGAACATGGGGGTGCTCATATGCTGGGATGGCAGAGCAGAAACTGCGTTCTGCCCCTCCTTTCCTATTCACATAGCCTTGGACAAAACATCTCACCTTATAGCTTTGTGGTTTCTTCACCTGCAAATTCTACATAATACCATTCACCACTCTATGGTGATGGGATTTTAAACAATATTGTGACTGTGAACGTGATTTTGAGTCTCTAGAGCAATATAGAAAGGTAGAGAGTTATTTTTTATTCTGCATCTCTTCATCAGTGTAAAATATAAATGTGAAGTTAAATCCAGCTAATGTTTTGTATGCACACACATGTGGGTTGCATGTGGGATTAGTATGAGTATACTGAGGGTGGCTGGAACAAAGTATCACAAACTTGGCAGTGACTTAGATAACAGAAATGTATTCTAGAGGCTAGAAGTCCAAACCCATGACATTAGTAAGGTTGGTTTCCTCTGAGGGCCAAGAGGGTGTTATGGGTTGAACCTGGAATATCCCTCAAAGGCTTATGTGTTGAAGGCTTGGTCCTCAGATGATGGCTATTGACACGTGGTGTAAACTTTATGAGATGAGGCTTAGTTGGAGGAAGTGGGTCATTGGGGTGTGCCCTTGAAGGGGACATTGGGACCCATTCTGTTTCTCTCTCTCTCTCCCCCACCACCTACTGCCATGAGGTCAGCAGCTTTGTTCCACCATATGCTCCCACCATGATGTTCTGCCTCACCACAGGCCCAAAATCATTGGAGCCAAGTGACTGTGGCCTGACACCTCCATAATCATTAACCAAAATAAACCTTTCCTCCTTTTAAATTATCACCTGTATTTTTTCATAGTGATAGAAAGCTGACTAACATGGAAGAACCTGGTACATGCCTCACTCTTACTTTTGGTGGTTTTCTGAAACCCTTTGGCATTCCTTGTCTTACAGAAGCATCACACAGACTGCTGCCTTCACCTTCCCATGGTGTTCACCCTGCTGTGTCTGTGTCCAAAGTTCCCCTTATAAGCACACTGGTCATATTGGATTAGGGCCCTTTCCTACTGCACTGTGATATCACTTCTCCAGTGAACTTATTTCTAAATAAGGTCATATCTAAGTTGTTAGGGGTGAGGACTTCAACATAAAAATTGGGGAGATGCAATCCAATCCATAATGGTATGTATGTGTTTTAATGAAGCTTTATTTTCAAAAGAAACCCAAGTTTTTGCTATCCAAGCTGAGTCTCTCCACTCTCCCAACTCTTTGGAGTTTTGTCATTGCCTGTGCCTTAACCCTGACACAGGTGAGTGAGGCTTGGGCTCTACTCAGGGTATCGGTGGCTGACAGCAGAGGCATATGGAAGGACAGAGAATCACTGGACCAGGCTGGAGCTTCTGACATTCTTTAGGAATGACTCCATTCGATTCCCAGCTGATGCCAATTAGTGTCCCTTTATGTGCTGCAATGCCCCAGCCATCTCCTAAAGGAACACTTTCCATCTCCTGGGCCTCTGCTGCATTGCTGGACCTGTCCTGTCACATGTCTGATCCCAAAGGTATTCTTTCTGGAAAGCTGATGTGACCCAGCTAACTCAGAATTTTCTAGTACAGGTGTCCCTGCCCAGAGTCTATATGACTATGGCATTTCTGGAGTGGAGCCTTAGGATACACATGGGCCTTCCTGTCCCCTAATCCCACCTCCTGCCATCCCTGGTCACTTCTTTATCCAGAAACATTCCTATTGGCAATGCTGGTCAGATTCTGGCCACATTTTTCCTGTACTCTAGCTGCCAAGCACCTTGGACTCAAGTGTAGTTTGGTCCCGATGATCTCACCCCTGGGTCCCAGTTAAATGATCTTTCTCCTTCCTCTGAATGTTTGTGACTTCTCTCTTAAAAATTTATCTCCACGGTTCCTCTTCATCAGTGCTTTTATTATAAGCCAACTCAATCTTTAATGAAATGTGTATGATAATGATGTTTTTCTTACTTCTAGCTGGGTTAACAAAAAGAGGTGTTTCCTTGACCTTACTTATAAATGAGGAGTGGTGGGCAAACAGGAGATATTTTTACATGGTGTGATCCAACAGCTGGGAAGAGCATTCAGTCCAAAGCTATGAGTGACCCCTGGCTGTATTACTGACTAGCTATATAAATTCAAGCAAGTTTGTCCAAATTTGGGCTTTCTAATATGTCCAATAGACTAATGATCTTGCTATGCCCATTTTAGTAGACTCTTGTGGGTCCTGAATATTTTTTAAAAATCCAACACTTTCATAAACTGTGCTGTGTTCCAGGCACAGTTCTAAACACATATTTATATGTATTATTTCATTGAACCCTCACAAAAAAAAAAAAACATGGAAACTGAAGCCCAGAGTAAGAGATTTGCCCCAGATTGCACAAGTAAGTCACCAACCCCAGGTGTTTGGTTTCTGGTTACTTGTTCTTACCTACCACATACCCCGTCCTTCACATGCATGTGAAAATAGAAGATGTGATGAAGCATTTCATAAATCCAAAGGGTGCTGCTTACATTTTCCATTATTTTGAGACCCAGATATCACAGTATAAAAGTGTCAAATTTGGCCTTGAAGTTCTTACCATCTCCTTCCTCTCCGACAAGTTGTCTATGTGTGCCTGATGGAACAGATACCAAAGATATGTTATTTATCATACTTCTCAAATGATCATATTTGTTACCAGGATAAAGTGGTACTCATGTTAAAAGTTGGCATGCCATTTATATTTCTGGCTGCATGATTTGGTTCATGAGACAAAATCACAGAATAGCTTGGCATCAACTAGAATATTCTAGATGTGTGAGAGGCACATTCTCCAACAACCTATCAGAAGTCTTGAATCTCCCAGCCCATAAAAGCATGTATTACTACCACAGACTAGGAATTTATGTCATCTCACCATTCATGCCAAGCTTTCTGAGAACACTGATTCCTGAGGGCTTCCTCTGGGAGGCTAACATTTGTCTGTAAAGTCTCTACACCCAGGCAGAAGTGGGCAGGGGAAAACAGTTACTAGAAGGGCCTATCTTGACCTTCCCAATCAGATGCCTGGGAGGAATGCTCTAAAATGTTGGTCTTTTAGGGAAAGGAATGAGGTTAGTGGCCTTCCGGTTCATGTTCAGTATCTTTTGGAGCCTCAAGCACTGCCAAGCTTCCTGGCTCCCAGCCCTCATTGCCACATAAATCAGGGCCTTTTTAGTTTCACACATGGGTTCTTCCACGCTAAATCAGTTCTTACAGGACCCCATCCAATCAGGTTGCCTGTCAGAAAGTAGGAACCCAGTAGCCAGAGGCATGAGTGCTCATTAATAGCAGGGAGCCTCAGAGAGAATATGAGGTAGGAAGGGAGGCAGAGTTCAGGTCTGAGACTCAATTCTTGAACTTGTGCCTTGTTCGTTCCCCTGCTTGTCAGATGGGGACCCTACCTCTATCTCCTCCTATGTCTGTACATATGAGGAACTGGGCCCTAAGTCCTGTCCTGGGAAGGTGGTGTCCCTGAAGAGTATATTAGAGTAGCCACAGGACATAGGACTACAGAGAGCATTTTGCATGCCCTCAGGGGAGCTGGCCAACTCTTGTGCAAAAGCCAGATGCCTCTGATCCCCTTTGGCACTGGCTGCTTGAGAAGAATTTGCTTGATCATGAATTTTAAATGAGAACCTCTGCAGTGGGAGGGAGCTTCAGGACAGTTTCTTTCGAGGGCTGGGTAGGTGTAGCCAGCTGGTGGACAAGCAGCTCGCTAGTGTTTCTTTTCCACTGCAGTTGCTCAGCTGTGTCAGCTGACCATGGTGCCACAAAAGCAGGCTCCACTTGGCTCCTCTTCTCTGGTAGTTTTGCAGGGCCATGAATTCCCAGGGCTACTTCCCAAGCAGCCTGTCAGAATGAGCCATTCAAACCTCTTCCTGATTTCCCACTGTCTGTATTGTTCCAGCACAACTCAGACTATGCTATTTCCTCACTCAGATCACTCAAATTCCCACAATCTAGAGGCTGCGGTCCAAAGTCAAAGTCAGAGACGACTTTTCAGGCCCTCTGTTTGGCCTGTGTACCCAGCCTCCTCTCCTATAATGGACCCCCCGCCCCCGCCTTTGCCTATTTCCTTGGTGACAGCTTCAACTTCTCTCTACCAGTTCCTGGAACAAACTGCCCTTCTCTTCCCAGCCCTGTGGCAGTCTGGGGTGGCCTATCTTTTTTATAGTTAAAGAAACATGGCCAGGCATGGTGGCACATGCCTGTAATCCCAGCAGCTCAGGAGGCTGAGGCAGGAAGATCACAAGTTCAAACCCAGCCTCAGCAATTTAGTGAGGCCCTAAGCAACTTAGTAAGACTCTGGCTCTAAATAAAATATAAAAAAGGGTTAGGGATGTGGCTCCATGGTTAAGCACCCCTGGGTTCAATCCCTGGAGAAAGAGAGAGAGAGAGAGAGAGAGAGGGAGGAAGGAAGCAGGCAGGGAGGGGAGGAAGGGAAAGAAGGAAGGAAGGAAGGAAGGAAGGAAGGAAGGTAGGAAGGAAGGAAGAAAGGAAGGAAGGAAGGAAGGGGAGAGAAAAATAAAAATAAAGACAGTCTGTGTGAAAGGCCTAGTTTATCTAGGTATGGACTAAGTGCTTTTCATTTAAACAGGCCCCTGGTCATCCCTAACATATAGGGACAATATTATTACCTTTGATTTTACAAGTGAAGAAATTGAGGCACAAAAATATTAAGTGAATACCCACAGCCAATATATGGCATAGCTGGGATTTGTAGACAGATCTGACTCTGGATCCCCTCTTCCTTTCACTCTATTCCACTTTGGTCTCTTAGGGCCCACCCCAGTCTTCCCTGTGGAAAAATTTTCATCCCTTTCCCCTCCCACTGCCCCACCACACTGGGTTCAGAATCCTTGGTCATCAATGTTCTTGGCCCCTCTTTCTTTCTCACATATATTCCCCTAGCACCCAGTCCAGGCTTTGTATGCTCAGGCTACAGTTCAGCTGGTGGGAGTTTACCTTACTGGCTTAGGTTCTGGAAGCCATGGAATGGAAATAGGCAGACACTGCCATGGTCAGCCTTTCTCCCTTTCCAACATGGAACCTGAGTTGTCTGCTTTGTAGCCAGTGAGAAGAGCTGCAGGTTCCTGTGAGTGGCCACTGAACTTTTGTGGGCCACATGTGGGCACTCAATACATGCTGCTGAATAAGTCCTGAAGGCATTGCTTACATTTCAGAGATCCTGGGGACTTCCCTGTGACCCTGTTGTCTGATTTCTCTGTTCAGCTCTACCCAAGGGAATTGGAGTTCTTGACCTTGTCCTTAGAGCCCAGGGCTGGGTTATAGGGGGCCTAAAGGCTCTTACCTCCCTTCTCCTCCCTCCATTCAACTCCATATACACTACCACCATCTAGGTAATGAGCAAGGCTTCTCTAGCTACACTGGGAGAGGTCTCATGGGTTGTAGCTAAAGGCCACCAAACGCTGATTGTGAGAACAAAGCTGTGCCCTCAGATCCTGGAACTTCTGCAGCCTGTTAGTCAGTCATGAGTTTACCATGCTCAAGGGGGTCCTGAGCACTAAGAAAGAGATGGTTGGAAAGGCTAGGCTGTACCCCTTGTTCACCCTATTAAAATGGAGCTGTGTTTAGGGTTTGACTGAATCCTTAGCAAGAAAAAGCAACCCAGCAACATTTTCCAAAAGAATGAACCCTTTGCAGTGGCTGAGATGCATGGGTGGGTGGTAGAGCTGGGTGAGTTCCAAGGGATTCATTCTCCATTTGACTATAGACCTACACACACCTACTAAAGTAGCCACTGATTATATATGGCTAGTTTTTACTTAAATTAAAATGTAATACAATTAAAACTTCATTCCCTTAGTTGCACTAACCACATTTCAAGTGCTCCATAGGCCCATGTACTTAGTGTCTACCCTATTGGAGAGCACAGATCTGGAACATTTCCATCATTACAGAAAGTGCCATTGGATAGCACTGTCCTAGACCATTCAGGTCAGGAGGAATGAATGTGGCAGAACTTCTCTATAAATGTCCCCCATCTTTTCCACACCTCCTGGCTGTACATAAGATACTTTTCTCCTTTAGGGGCCAACTCTTTGTATGTGACAGCACCCCAACCCTGTACAGGCATGATTGCCAGTGGTCCAGTTTTCTTGCCCATCTTGTTTTGCTATGGGAAATAAAAATTTACTACAAGAACATTGGCAGAAGCTAAGTAAGCTAATTGCAACCTTTTGGGGGCCTGCTTCTGAGAATGGGTGGATAAAATTGCCCACGACTATGAAAATTAAATCAAAATATTCAATACTCAGAAGGCTATAAAAGAACACATCAGCCTCCCAAAAGAAAAGAGGACTGAAGCTAATTTTTGAAGGCAAAAAAAAGTCTCTGAAGTCCTCTTGTTTGTCAGGATAAATTCTAATCATTTGCTGGTGTTTAAGAATTAGAGAAGGAATAAAGATCAGATTTGACCATTGAGGACTGACAATCAAAAGCTGGTCTTTTGATAGTTGATGGGAAGGGGAAATCACTGACATCTGTGGAGCCTTGGGAGAAAAAAGGAATACAGGAGAGAAGCAATATTTCCACAGACAGTTGACAATTCACAGCACACATTTCAACCAACTGGACCACTCTGGCTCTGTGGGGCAAATGGCTGCCTGCTCAGGGTCTGCTGGGAGGTCTCTGATGCAGAGTGATACACAGCAGATGCAGAGCCTTCTAGTACCTTCCATTTACAAGCCCCCCCACCATTCTTTAAATGAAAGGAAGTGGCTTCTGGGGCAGGGAGTGGAGTATGCATGGGAGAAAGCCTGGGAGCAAATGAATGGATTAATGGGGTAAATGGACTACTCAAAATCCACTTTCTCAGTAGCCTTGAATTCAACAAAAGCAAAAAGAAAAGAAATTCTTTTTGCAGTTTCAGCTGGGAATAAAGCATATCAGACCTGACTTTGAATGAACAATAATATTTTCTATTTCTCTCTTTCCCACCTAACCTATACTAGTATACAAACATGCCAACCCCATCACTAACTCAAATATGAGACATGCTTCATTAGGAACAAAGGGGACAAAGCATCTCATTGTATTCTCCTACAACACTGTATTAATCTACTAGTATCTCAAAGTAAAAAGTTGAATTAAAAACAAAAGGTGAAAAGGAAGTCATTTTGTGACTAGAGAACCTAAGGTCAACCTAAGGTCCTTCATTCTCTAGGCTTCAATTTCCTCCTTTGTAAAATGGAACTACAGAAGTAGACAAGCTCTAAGGTTCCTCCAGATCTGCCATACTAGAATTATGGCTAGTGAGAGCCTGGGTAACACTTTTTCCGGGGTCATCCACAGAGCAGTCTGACTGGGAACTGCCTGTCTGTTCAACAGTGAGAGAGAGGAGACCAAAAGAAGCATCATGGCTGCCCAGCGTCACCCAGCATGTTAGCCTAAGCCTCACATCATGAAATCTGTTCCCCTTACCTTCTTGTGAATCCCATCCAACCCATGGCAATAGTTTCAGTCTACAGATAGGGAAGAGTCTTGACATTGGGCCTGTCTCCTAAACTTTATCCCCTTTTCCACCCTTGGTGACAAAAGGCTGCAGCTCAGATGGGCTGGAAGTGAGTAGATTGGCTGCACTGGAAGGTATGAGATAGTGTTATTCAGCATCAGGGATGTCCCCTTGTTGTCAGAAGACTGCTGTACCAGGGCCAGGTTTCATCTCAGGAAAAGCTCCCTTATCCTGTTGTATGTTCTGCTGGCAGCCCCAGTGCAACAAACTCACTTCCTGTCTTTCCCACAAAGATTGTTTAGTCTGTCTGGTACCTTCCTTCTGCTTTGGGAGATGGTTGCCTGGGATTGATTTATCTAAAAAAGTAGGTTCAAACTGACCAGATCTATTGGAAGTGGCAGAGTATGTGCATTTTAAGCTCTTTGGTGAGGGAGGGAACTAGAGCAGCATCAGATCCACTGATACAACTAAGAGTTATTTACAGCAGAGAACCCTCCAACCATGTGACAATTAATTTTGTACTGGAACCAGCATTTGGTGAGGCTCAGATAGTCTTTTTCTGTCTTTCTTGCCCCTTCTCAGCCTGCCTCTTCTTTAAAGCAGCATGCACAGTGACAATGAGTTGCATTATGGGAAAGCATCTGAGACTGGGCTGCTCAGAGTCCCAAGGAACATCTCTTCCTTTCTGCTCTAAGAGTACATGGAGGGAGATCACTATCTGTACAAGGATGGCTAAGGCATGGCTCTCAGGAACCAGTGGCTTATCCTATTGTGATTAGAGGTCCAAGGCTAGGGACAGATTGGAAGGGGCTGGGTGCTGTGTCTTTGCCAGTGAAGGATGCAGCCACTGGCAACAGGACAGGTGGGAAGAGGCAGGTGGGACTCAAGCAGATGAGCTGAGATGAGCTGGAGATATAGATGGCTGTTTTCATCAAGGACCCTTTGCTCTGTAAGATTAAAACAGCTGATAACAATGCAACCCCTCCCCCAAAATATCAACAGAGGCCAACATGCTGTCATCCACCCCTCCAGGGAAGGGGGCCTCCACACATTTGGGCTATTTTTGTAACTGACAGTAAAAAGCCCTGCATTAGTCATGCTATGCATAGAAATCTGTCTCATTTCACTCCCAAATCCTTACATATTAATGTGACAAATGAAAGGTGGATGTGGAGAGAACTCCTGAATTTGACATTTCCAGTGGTCCAACATTCCCTCAGCTTCTCACTCCCCTGTTCATCCTATCAACATTTCCTGCTCTCCCAGTCTGTGCTAGGAGCTGTGGTGCTCAGGCCTGAGCCTGTTCCTTGAGGAGCTCACTTACATTGGGGAAGCAGCCCTTAAAATAATAATTTTAGTCCAACATACTGAGTGCATGGGATCCAGAGGAGAGTATGACTTTCTCCAGCCCAGAAAGGTGACTTTGCAGGGTTCCTAGAAAGAGAAGTAGAATTTTTCCAGAAGAAGAGGCCATATGTACCTATGTTTGGTAAGGATGGGTGGGAGTTGGTGAGGGTAGAAAGTGACTGGGAGAGTGGAAAACAGCAAGTGTGCCTGAAGCAAAGGCTCAGAGAAAGTGCCAAAGCCTTGTTAGTAGGCTTCACTGAGAAAATGAACCCCTAGCCCTCCTCCAAGAAGACCTGTATGCTTTACTTAACTCTGGGATGGTATAAATGACAACATTTCCAGATCTACTTCCTTTGCTGGACAGGGGCTATATCTGAGGGTCACTGTCCTGGTTGGGGTGGAGCTGGGGAATGAAGATGAGGTGGGAGTCATCTGTACCTTATACTCAGAGTAGAGTTCTCTCAGCTAACAGCCAGTGAATGAATGAGAGAGACGGACTGCCTTAGGCTTATGCTTTCTGAACACAGCAAGACCTGGCCATCTCAGGTAGTCTAGAGTTTTCTGAGAGATTGAAAATACTTTCAGTCTCATGGAGTTCTTTCTCAATTAGGAGGCTCAAGACTAGACTCAACCAGCTTGGTGCTTATTTAAGAGCCCTGAATCCACAATGTTGTTTTTTGTTAATTTTGTTTTTGTTTTTTAACAAATCATCTTGGTTGAAGAGCAGATATCCTTTCAGATCCTAGTAGCTGCATGATAAAAAATTGTTCACAATCAGAAAGAAAAGGCAAAAGATAATCTATTGACTATGAACATTCAAAGAAACCTGCAGAATCAGCTCTTGTCAAGATGCAGCCTGAGAGGGACAAGTGGCTGGGAACAATTGCATTGTGGCCCCAACTACTGTGATAGCTAACATTACCCAGGCTTGGCACATTACCTAGCTGCCTGAATAGGAACACAGGCTGGATCACTCCTAGCACCGGTTCCCCAGAAAGACAGGCCCTGTAAGCACCTATTTCTCCTTTCACTAGGGGTGTATATGACACCAACTATCTCAATTCCAACCCACATCTGGCCAGAATACAGTGCTGTATTCTTTCCTTTCTGCTCTGTTCATTCAGTTTTTTTGATGGGATCATCCACAAAGAAGGTGCATCTCTGGGGCTTTCTCTAGAATATTTTTGTAGGTGGCATGTTATCCAATAGCAATGATAAGCACTAGCTGTTTCTGGTTCTCTTTATTCATTGAGCACATATATTGTGCCAAGGACTCAACTGTAGTCTTTACAATGTCTTTAGGGATTGTGATTTAAAAGAAATTAAATAGTTTAAAATTCACTCCAATAACCATGTCTAATTTTGATACAATTTTAGACTTAGAGAAATTGCAAAAATAGTACAGAGATCACATATACCCTTTCCCCAGCTCCCTTACATAACTTTGGCACAATGCTCAAAAGCAAGTAAATCAAAATTGGTACAATACTATTCACTACACTAGAGACCTTAGGATTGTTATCCTGTTATTGCACTTTTACAGATGAGGAAACTGACACTGCGAGCAGTGGTCAGAAATCCAAAATGTGTTTCATGCTAAAAGCAAGGTATCAGCAAGATGGCAGGATTATGCTCCTGCTGGAGGTTTGGTATGTTTGGGGGATTTTTGGTGTTTTTTGGGAGGTGGGCACTGAGGAATAAACCCAGGGGTGCTTTATCACTGAGCCACATCCCCAGCCCTTTTTGTTTTTGTGTTTTGAGACAGGGTCTCACTAAGTTGCTGAGGCCAGCCTCAAATTTGCCTTCCTCCTGCCTCAGCCTTCCAAATAGCTGGGATTACAGGCATGCACCACCATACTGGCCACTTCTGGAAGTTCTAAGGGACAATCTATTTCTTTACTTCTTCCAGCTTCTAGAGTGCACTGCATTTATTGGTTTGTGGCCCTTTTCTCCATCTTAACAGCCAGCATGGCATCACCCTCACCCCTGTTATATCTCCTCCTCTGATTCTTCTACCTCCCTTCTAAGTGGTTTATACACCTTGCAACTACATTAAGCCCACCCATATAATTCAGGATAATTCCCCCTATTTTAAGATCTTTAATTTAATCACATTTGCAGATTGACCTTTAATTTAATCACATTTGCAGATCTCTGGAGCAAGATGGCTCACAGAGATCTATTATCATGTAGGATAATACAGTCACAGCTTTTGATCCTTAGGATAGGTACATCCTTAGGGACCACTTATTCAGCCTACCAGATCCATACATGAGCTTAAGGCCGAGGAGGAGGATGCCAGAAAAGCTTAATATCTCATACCTGGTTCACGTTGGGCACCCAGGTATATTGGAACTCTTAGTAGCATAGGCTGGCAAGAAATGAAGTAAGAAGAAATACATGTTGTGGCTGCTGAGATAATTCTTTGTGGAAAGAGTACTAACAAGCACAATGTATTATCTGAAAAGGAAGTGAGAAAGATGGTGGGTTTCCTTCATGACAGGCAAAATATTCAGGTCAGAAGGTAGGCACAAAACTGGGACTCAGTAGAATAGATTTCTCAGAAAGGCCAGTGGGTAAAGAAGAGTTGATCACCAAGGTGGCCACCTCCATAGCTTAGCAAATCTGTCCAAACACGACCCACTCGGACCAATCTGCAAGGTCATGATAGATGAAGCACCCACTGTGATTAGAAACCCCAAGGCTATCCAAAGCTTATTGGGCACTTTGGGGCCTATTCTATACCTTATTACATTTACAATGTAGGCCCAGTCTACCTCCTTGGGGTCCTGGGATGGAAACTGCCACCTGCATCCTTATATTGGATCAAACAGAGCTACCACCTAGCAGGGAACTCTGGAGACCACTGGTCTGCCTGGAGCAAGATGGCTCACAGAGATCTATGAAAACCCAGCCTCACAATGGGGGTTACAGAACCAAGAATGGCAATGGGTAACAATGTTGGCTCTGGCCCAGGGAGCTGAAAAATCCCAGCATTCTAGGGGAGACAGGTCTTGTAGTACCCTGTCCTTAAATCTCCCTCCCCTGGCAGGCATTCCCTGACAGATGGTAGTCAGCCTTTGCTTGAACTTTTCTAGCGATGAGAAATTCTTCTTCTCTGAAATGCATGCTTAGAAATAGTCCTCTTTGACTCTGGCTTCTTTAGCCAGTGAGGGGCTCCTAAAATCACTAAGAAGAAATCTATTTTCTCTTCCTAGAGGTGAAAGGCCTTTGGCTTTTCAAAGACAGTTTCTGTGCCTCTTATCATCCTGTCTCCTGAACAAATGCGTGTATGTGCACGCGTTCGTGCACACACAGAGACACAGACACAGACACACACATTATCTAAGCTTAAACAATGGGGCAAACAGGGGGACCAAGCTGTTGGCAGGACACTGCAGCCAATCCAGCTCTGGTCTTCAGGACATCAAGGCAGGCAGGCAGATGACAGCCATACCTTGTAGTCAAAATATAATTCTTCTCCAGTCTAGCATGCAGGGAAATGATGAGCTTCTTTCTTCCTATTTCTTCCTCTCTCTTCCATGTCCCATTCATTTTCCAAATATACATACACCATTATAATCTACTAATTGCAGTAGAACTTACAATTAAGAGAGAAGACATTGTGAACCCCAATTCCAGAGCCAACACTTGGAGGCAAGCTGATCATCAGACCCACATGGCTCTCGGTACATTTGGAGTAAGGGCAGAGTTGTCAATACTTTCCTGTCCCTACCAAACAAAATGTGCCTGACTTTTCTAGCAATCTGATGTTAGCTGGAGCTTTAGGTGGGGCACTATCAGCCTTAACTTTGCCAAGTGGTTGCTTTGCTCAAGTGAGAGCAAGGACTTGGGTAGGGTTAGAAACAACTACATGGTCTTTGAAATGAGCAAATGACTCTTACGAGGTTTGTGAATACAATTACCAGGAAAACAGACAAAATAGAGCAACTTGACCTTGGGAATTGAATCCCATATATTTGAAGTGCTCATTCCAGGTATGCAGTCAGAGAGCAGAAAGCTCCAAGTCAGACCATTGTTTGATTTATCAGAAAAGCATACAGGGACCAGCATGGAGATGGTCTTCATGCTTCTTCAAGACAAACAGCAGTTCATTGGCACTGTCATTCTTTACAGATAGTCAGAAAATGTGTGTTGAATTTACCTAAATATCTAACCTTATTGGTGCTTTCATAAAATGGGGTGGGGGAGATTGAATTTTATGGTTTCTAAATCTTTAATACTCCATGACTAGAGCCATGTTTCTCCTGCCTAGAAGTTATCTTTTGGCTGGTCAAGTAAGTAACAACCCAGTTGCCATGCACTTGACCTTGAAGCCCAGGCTTCAGAGTCACTGTTGCTAATGGAGCCAGTCCTCCTGTCCTTTGCTGTGCCTCTTCCCTTGCATTCTTTTTTCATGGCCACGTATCTAACACTACGAGTGATCTCCCCGATTTAGAAGGAGAGTGAGAATTCTGCATTCAAATGCCCCAGCAGTCTATTTTTGCACCAGCAAAGATTTCTGTGAAAAGTCACAGGGAAGCCCTGTGGGCCTTGGAACCCCATGGGGCAGGGTGTGTGGTGCTTTAGGAAGGTTCAGAATTCTGTGCAAAGTTAGACATTATGCTTAAAAGCATGTACATGTGTGTGTGTGTCCATGCCCTGCCAGGGCCCAGGATCACGGAACATGCAGGATGCAAATGCTAAAGATGTGCAGGATGCATACAGAGTTCTGTGGAGAGTGGGTTTCCATGTTGGAATCAGATACTGGCTTGAAGGAAAACTGTGAAGTCCTCAAGGAAGGGGCCATACCTACCCTCTTTCAGTATGCAAAATGCCGTGAGTGCCATGTGCAGTGATGATGGACAAAGTGCCTGTCTTTAAAGCCTCAGTTTCTGCTGCTATAAAATAAAGGAGGACATGATGTCTAAGATTTCCACAGCCAGGCCAAACTGGGAGTCTGTACATAGGGCTTGTTCATTAGTTCTCTCCCCTGTCCCCTGGTTGCATGCTCCCCAGGGAAGTGGCCAAATCAGAGCACATACAACTCTGTTGGCAGAAATACCTTGCCAGGCCCTGGGGGATCTCTGGAGGAGAGTTCCTGGCCTGTGGTCCCAGGGACTGAAAGCAAAACAAGAGGCTGGGTCAGAGGCAAGGCTTCTGAATACTGGTAACTTTAGCCCAAGACAGTCTTTAAAACAGATGCCCTTGTAGCCTGGCTGGGGAGAGGCTCTGCATCACATTTTTGTGAAGTCCACATGTCCTGTCTCCCCTTCTCCTGGTCTATCCTATCCCAAGACTGCTAAGAGGAAAGGGCAGTCTCCCTGGGGAGCTGGCTTTGAGAACATCTGAATTTTTACTAAACCAAGAAGTGAGGCTCTCTATGCTGACTGTCTGCAACATCTATAGAAAAAAGCTGTCATTGCTATCAGAAGATTCATCTAGATATTCAGTGATGATGACTCACCTTCTCAAATGCAGAGTTCTCTATTTTTTCCCAAGTAAAAATTTCACTCCTTTTTAAGGACTTAATGATTGAAGAAAGGGGCAGTCCTTAAGCTGCCTAGCAGGCAAATTGCTCTCAGCCAGAGCCCGTTCCTCTTTACCTCCCCAAGAACAAGAAAAGCCCAGAAAGGGAAACATCCTTAGTGGGAGGGCCACCCATTTAGTTCCTCAGGGAACTCCTAGGGCTTGAAAAGACATTTCTGGAAAAGGAGTTATATATGACCTCATCTGGCCATTTTTCCTGGGGAGTATTTGCTCTGCTCTGAACTCCAGTGGACAAGCCTCTTGGAATAATATTAAAATGCTCTCCATCCCGTTGCCTGCCCTCTAAGCTGCTCCTAAGGAAGCTGACTTAGTAACTATGACATGACAGACCCTCCCCCTCCACTGCTCCATTTAATCCTCCCAGCACAGTGAAGTGAGGAAGATAATTATCACTCTGCTATACATGAAAACCTGAGGCAGTAATTCAGTAGCAGAGCCAGGGTTTGAGTCCCAATGCCTATGGGTACTCACATAGGGAGATTGCTCCCACTGCTTCCTGGCTAGGCTGACAGACTATTCCAGAAGCCCAGATAGTGTCTTATTATTATTATTCTGACTCCCCCAAGCTCACTGAAGTCTTAGTCTTTACAGAGTGCTTTCCCTGGGATCCCTACACTGAAGAGAGGGTGGGGTTTGGGTCAAACCCAACAGACAGCCCTTGCTGCTCTGCCAAGCCTCCAATGTTGATGGCAAGGGCTAGGAAGCTGACCAAGTTTAAGTGGCCATGATGTGGTGGTGAAGGGATAGGAGAAGGCAGAGTCAGGGTCAGGTCATTTTGGAGAAAGGAGCAGCCCTGAGGAAGAGCAAAGAGCAGGAGAAGATGGAGTCCAGTTGAGATATTTCGAGGCAGAATCTGTAAAGCTCAGAAAGTGGCTATTAAAACAATGTAAAGGGTAAGCATCTAAGATGACTCGTGGGATAGGTTTCTGACTAAGGCCTGCATGTTTGGTGGTGTCATTTTGTACTAGAGAGCACCCAAAAGGAACAGGATAGGGATACGAGGGAGGGATGATAAGTTCAATTTTGCAGAGGTAGAGTTTGAGATGCCAGTAGGGCACCCAGGTGGAGGTACCCATTAGGTAATTAGGGATCCAGGATTAGGGAAGCAAAGGGGAGGTATAAAGTAGAGATGCAAATGCAATTTTGGAGGTCATGAACATCTAGATTTGTGTGGTCCAATATGGCAATGACTAGCCATGTAGTACTATTAAAAAATTAAATTAATTGAATTAATTTTAACTTTAAAAAATTGACTATGGAGACTGAGACAGGAGTATCACTAAGGTCTAGGCCAACCAAAGCAATTTAGCAAGGCTCTCAGCAACTTAGTGAGAACCTGTTTCAAAATAAAAATAAAATAAGATAAAATAGGGTTGGAGATGTGGCCCAGTGGTTAAGTGGCCCCACATTCAATCCCCAGTACTAAACAAAAACAAAAGGAAAAACAAAACAAATATGTATGTGTGTGTGGGGGGGGGGGCGGTGTGCATATAAATGAAATATGGAGTTTCTATTAGGAGCAATTAAAAGGTTTTGAAAATAGTGGTAGTTGTATGACACTGTGCATGTAGTTAATGCCACTGAATCATGTATTTAGATAGTTAAAAAGGCACATTTTAATGTCATATATTTTACAATTAAAAGTAGAAGATAAGCTTGAATTAATTATAATTATAAATTCAGTTCCTCAGTCACACCAGTCCTATATCCAGTAGCTCAATAGCCATGCATGGCTCCTATCTACTGTATTGAACATGCAGATACGGAACATGCTAGGATTTGGGTAAGTGTTCCTCAAAGGTCCATCTGTTAAATGATTGGTCCCCAGCCAGTGGCACTATTGTGAGTGTGGAAGTCTTTAAAAAGTGAGGTCTACTAGGAAGACTTAGGTTACTGGAGGAGCACCCTTGAAGGGAATAATGGGGCTCCAGCCCCTGCCTTTTCTTCTTTTGATTCCAGGACATGAAATGAAATGGCCTCCACCATAACACACTTCCTCCATGATATATTATCCTGCCATAGGCCCAAAGCAATGGGGATAATGAGTCATGTACTGAAACCTCCAAAAGTGTGAACCAATATAAACCTTTCCCCTTTTTAAGTTGATTGTCTCAGGTGTTTGTTACAGTGACAGCAATTGAGTAACAGAACAGTTTCATCTTTACAGATGGTTCTGTTAGACAGTGTTATTGCAGATGGAACCTATCTGAAACTTGCTGGAATTGCTGAGGAATGTGCATGTGAAAGGACAAGGGAAGATGAGTGGGGCAGCCCTGTGAGGATCTCTGGCTTTGGAGCACAGAGCAACAGAGGAAGAGCTGGCAGAGGGGACCTGGGAGACAAACATTGGTGAACACACCATATAATGTGCTAAGGAAGCCCAGGATGCATGCGCTTCACCAACCACATTGCAGAAAATGGACGAGACTTGATATTTCTTCAAAATAGTTCATGCTTTTCTAACCCCAGGTCCTTTTCATGGTGTGATTTCTGCTGGGGATACTTACATCACCATTCCCTCACCCCTGTCCCAATGCTGTCCAGGGTTTATGGCCCTCCATTGTCAGCTCCTTCTCATGTAGCTGTAACTCTCAACCTCCCAACTGAAGGGAACCAGTACTGGACACTGACAGGTTGTTTTTGATTTATTAGGAATATTTTTTTTTACAGATTGAGAGCTGCAGATGGGCTGGGGATGTGGCTCAAGCGGTAGCGCGCTCGCCTGGCATGCATGCGGCCCAGGTTCGATCCTCCTCAGCACCACATACAAAGATGTTGTGTCCACCGAAAACTAAAAAATAAATATTAAAATTCTCTCTCTCTCTCTCTCTCTCTTAAAAAAAAAGAGCTGCAGATGGATTTGCACAACACCATACTCTCATGTATGTGAGAGACTCTATCCAAATCTAGGAATGCTAGTCTTCAGGACAGGACTGAGATTCAGAGAGGGAGACAGAGGAGAAAGTAAGTGGAGAGGAGTAAAGTACAGCCAGCCTGTCTCCACCAGGCATGATAACACATACTGGCAGTTTCCTTCTTGCTGCCTACAACTGGAAGTAGAAGGAGGCAGGACCAGCAGTGTTTTGTGGAGGTGAATCCTGCATCTGTGCTTGGAGTTCTGACAGTGGCCCCTCAGGAAAGTGTGTTCAGTTGTGTTTCTTAGCAATGCCATGGTGGGCATGGAGACAGATGGACCCTGCACATAGACCTCCTCCCTAAAGACATGGCCTATGCCCACTGGGAGATGTTCATTGAGGCCAGGCTAGATTTAGCTCCTTGCTGAGCTGAGCTTGATGTATACAGGAGTTGAACCTCCAGGTGGAGCCCTGGTATAGGTAAAGTCAGTAGGGACCCCCCTTTGCAGCCCCTCCTTCTGCTCTTCCACCTGGGCTGTACTTCTTTCTTTGAATTGTAAAGGTGCAGGTTTTTTGCCTTGGCTGGAAGCAGTCTTGCAGCAGCTTTTTCTGTTTCTCTCACTCTGGCTATAGCTCCTGAAGGAGTGATACTTGGTGTGGACACAAGGTGAATCTCCACAAAGATTCCCAGTTACCTGCAACCAGTTTTCTCTGATAGCAATATACTCTGAGCTTATCTAGGTTCTGGCTATAGATGCAGGCAATGCTGGCAGGTAGATCTCTGGTTCTTCAAAAAACAGTTGAAGTCCACTTTCAAAGTGTTATTCCATGCTGATTCAGCATGGAGCTCCACTTCATGGTCTGCAAGTCGACCAGCAGCCCACATTCCTCTAGACTGGCTGTAATTAGGCATAGAGGGCCTTTTCATGATGATACAGTTGGCAGTTCCTGTGATACCTCACACACAGTAGTTGTGAGCCATGTCTCCATAGGATAGCCTGGTGTTTGTCCAGACAAGGTTTTGTCCTGTGCTGGTAGAGGTGGGAGTTCCTTGAGAAGTCTCATTTTGTGTAAAAGTTGTGTGGTTCTGGGTGAATGCTGCCTGGTCCTATGTAGATTCAACCTCATTCTGAGTAGATGTAGCCTGGTTCCCTGCTGATTCAATCTTATCCTGGGCAGCTGCCTTCTTCTCCTGGGGACATGCTGTCTTGTCATGGGCAGCCATAGTCTGCTTCTATGCAGACACCGGCTGTCTCAGCACAGACCTCTGGCATGTGTAGGTAGGGTTTATCTCCACTTGCAGAGCAGCTATTGAAGCAGTTGACTTCCTCCTGTGGAGTCTGTCCTGAATAGATGCAGCTTAAATCTGAGAACTGTACACTGCTCCATGGAGACACTTTGCATCTAGGTTTAAGAGCCTCCTCCTATATGGCCATGGCCTGCATCAACCTGCTGAGGAACAATCTTAAATGAATGTGTCTTTACCTCTTCACCAAGCCTCATTGCACATGTATGCCCACATCTCCTTATGAAACTTCTTTCAGTGCTGACATAGCCTCCAAAGCCATGCAGCACATGGTCCTTGGGAGGAGGTTCTAAAGAGCTGCATTCTCACGGACACAATCTCTGCATCCAGGCATAGCTTTGTTTCTGGATGAAACAGCCCTTATTTCTCTGCAAAGCTGTGGTCTGCACAGTGACAATCTGCATCACCAGGAAGAGCCACAGTCCTTGTTATTGATTCTGCCTGCATCTGCTGTGTGGGTGCTGTTCTGTTTTTACTGTCTGCCACTCTTGGTGGATCTGGGCTCTGTGTAGATGCAGTCTGCAACTGCCTGTTGGTCTGGAATTGACACAGACAGAGCCTATATCTCTTTGCATATTCCTGTCCTATAGAAATGTGGTCCCTTTCTCCTTGGAAAATTGTCTCCTGGCCTAGACGCAATGTGTATTTCCTTACAGAGTCGGTTCCATGTACATGCAACTTACATTTCGGGGTAGACCCTCCCACCTTTTGACAGTGCTCTCATTCCCATACAGAGATTTGATCTATGTCCACACATACTGGAGGAGTGGAGCTACCTGTGCCTCCACACTGCCTTTGACCAGGCCTGCCTTGCTTACTGACCCAGGTCACTCAGATGGCCCAGTTTCTGCAGCATGGGCTCTCTCCCACAAAGGTGCTCCCTTTATTTTGGTATCTGCTCAAGCAGCTGTGGGCTCAACTCAATCCCTGATCCAGGCCTTGCCCCCCTTGGAGCCCCAGCTGGCTATAACACAGCCCATCCACATCTCCACTCTGTCCCATAGGCCAGAGATACTGGGATGTGCAGAGTTGCAAAGGCTTTTAAGAGCAAGGGGAAATACTAGGGAAGAATGGGCTGATGAGAAAACAGGAGCCCTGTGAGGTGAGAGACAGAAGAGAGATGGACTAAAGGAGCAGGAATAGTCAAGACAGGTGGTAAGGAGAAGAGCTGGAAGAAAAACAAGCCAGCTGAGAGGAGGAGCCAAAAGTGCATGTGTGGCTGAAGCGGGGATGTTTACACAGTGAGAAAGGAGTGGGAACAGTCCACCACAACTTCCCTAGTGGCTTCAGTCCTGGTCAGAGTAAAGCCTGGGAGTTCAGTGTAAGCAACTAAAATTCCCAGTCCAGGGCTCTGCTGCATGGCGGCCTCACCTGGCTCAGTTAGGGGCCACAGACACAAAGGCAGACCTTCCTAAGTTATGAGGAAGATGGCAGCTGCACACATGGGGTCCTCTAGGTTTCCAGCTAAAAGGGACTTAGAGGAAATGCAGATTGGTGTAGCTGACCTGGGGCAAAGAGAGGTAGAGCCAAGGTCCCATTCACCCGTCATTTCCCTGAGTCAATTTGGGTTGATCCCTCAAAGTCTCTGAGTGTCAGTGCCCTCATCTGTCAATGACAAGTGCTGTGACTGCTAAGATCCCTTTCTGCTTTTACTTTCTAAAGCTCTTCTATCTGCCTCATTGGGTATCTGAGGCACTGGGGAGGGGCAGGCTCAGACTCACGCTGAGTGAACAGTGAGTTTGTGGCACCTGGCTGAAACCCAAATACTCTATATAAGACTGGATTCTTTTCTTCCCCTGGTCCTTACTTAGAGCAGGGGTATGGTGATAGAGGACTGAGCCCAGTCTACAGGGGAGAGCTCCAGCAGTAGGGAAGCCACACCTTCATAAACTGGTGATCAGTTCATTGCTGCATCCTTATCCTGTCATACAAAGAAGATAATCATCTTATAGCACATCAGTGGGAGGCAAACCCAGAGATTCCTTGTCACAATGGCCAACCCAGCCCCAACTCAGGATCCAAGCACCTCCTCTACTGACACCCTGATACCCAGTCAACTGTAGGAGAAGTCAAGGCCCAAGCCTGAGTCAAAGCTGAAGAATGCCTGAGGATGGAAGGGAAGTGAAGGTGCACAGGCTGACAGGAACCTTGGGTCTTGAGACAGAATTCCTAGGGGATAGAAATGAAGCAGTAGTTTCTCATCTCTCTGACCCTATTCTCTTGAGGAGCAATGGTAGTTCCCAGATGGGATGCCACCCTATGGCCCTTTTGGAAATGGCCCTCAGACAGATCAGTCCCATTGCCCAGACACAGGCACCACTCTGGTCACATCACCCACCCCCAGGAGGTTCTAATGTATCTGTGCCATTGCAACATTTATAAACCATCTAGTTCATCAATGAACATATGCCAAAAGGGATTTATTGCCTTCCCTTTGCTCTCTCAGTTAGGTATTTAGTATCTCTGTCCTTCTGTGAGAATATTCTCAGAAATACCATGCAAGGATTTCCTGTTGGCATATGGACAAAGGACCAAGAGAACCATCATCTACCTCTCTTGGGAAAATATCTGAGGACTTTCATCAACTCCTGGGAGAAACTGCTTACAGTAATCTCACAATTCTCAAATCCCTACCAGTCCTAGACCAGGCCACTACTTTTCAAATGATTGTAGGAAAATGGAGACCCACTTTCCAGTTTAAGAATTGTCATACATATGATATGCCACAGTTTGCAGGTTCTTTGTATCTAAGAACCCTAGAAGTTGCAGAAGTGGAATGAAGCAGGTCTTCCCTAGATTACAGTGAATAGCTAGCTATGCTCTGAGGATGAAGCCATGTTTGGTGGCCTGGGGAGCTGTTGTAAACATATCCAACAAATGCCAATATTGAATAACTCTCAAATAACGAGCAAACAGAAATATCAAGTAATTTACATAAATTTTTGGTGTCTTTGTCCATTTCTTGTTGTAAAAACAGAGTACTTGAGACTGGGTAATGTAACAGGAAAGAATTTTATTTTGGCTCATCATCAAGGAGACTGGGAAGTCCACGAACATGATGCCAGCAAAAGCCTCTTGATGCTTCTACTCATGGCAGAAAGCAGAAGAGCAAATGGGCACATACAAAAGAGGCGGATCCCAAGGGGAATTTTGCTTTATAACAACCCACTCATCAGGTAGCAACTACTCCAGTTGCATGAGAATTAACCCAGAACTATGAGAAAGCATTAATCCCTCTTAAGGACCTATTCACATCCTTAAAAATCCCACCGCCTTTCAACAGCATTACATTGGGAATCAAATTTCAACGCGAATAAAACTCTATTGTTTACACATATTTTCTTTATCCATTCATCTGTTGATGGACACCTTGGCTGATTCTATAACTTGGCTATTGTGAATGGTGCTGTGAAAAACATGGGTATGCAGGTCTCTCTAAAGTATGCTGGTTTTAATTCTTTCATATTAATGCCAAGGAGTAGTATAACTGGATGATATGGTAGTTCTATGAATTTTGTTGGGGACAAACCACATACAAACCATATCAACCAGAAATCTAGCATTTTAGATTGATGTTTCATTAATAATTAAATTCTTGTTACCTTAAAATTCTAATTGAAACATGGTAATTGTACATATTTTAAGATAAGGTGATAATTCTGTATATGTATAAGATGTGTTGATGATCAAATCAAAATAATTAAATTCCTTCATGTTGGAAACTTTCAAACTCCTGTCCTTTATTTAGAAATATATTTTTTAAATGTTGTAATTATTGATCTTGGATGATATTCATTGTTAGTGGCTGACATTCTCTGTGTCTTATGTGTATTGACTCATTTCATCCTTTTAACCCTTACCAAGGTGGACACTATTATCCTCCTTCATAGATGAGCCAATTGGCAGAAGGAGAGAAACTGAATGTTGTTGCCCCAGGCCATACAAATAACAAGTGTTGAGGCTGGGATTCAAACAAACCACTCTGTCTTCTGCCTCCTGTTCAAACACTTGACAGTTTGTATTCTCCCTACTGTTTTGTTTAATGATATTCTAAATCATTACAACTCCTTAAGTCTCATTTTTAAAAATTAATAGTAATGGACCAGTGTTAGTTTCTTAGTCTTTTTTTTTTTTTTTTTTTTTTTTGGTACTGGGGATTGAACCAAGAGCACTATACTGGCCACTGAGCCCCATCCCCAGCCTTATTTTGTATTTTATTTAGAGACAGGGTCTCCCTGATTTGCTTAGTGCCTCACTGTTACTGAGGCTGTCTTTGAACTTGCAATCCTCCTGCCTCAGCCTCCTGAGCTGCTGGTATTATAGGCATGCACCACCACACCCAGCTCAATTTTTATATGTATATAAGGGACACCTAAGACTTCCTCATAGGTTTTTACAAGGTCTAAATGAGAGTATGTGAGATGAACCTGGAAAGCAACATATGCTCAATATACTCCTACTGTTGTCAATGGAGTACATGCCAATATTGACATTCAGTTCTGGCATTTGTGATATGCAGAGGGATGTGAATGTTATATACCCACGAAACTTGCTATTTAGAAATTTTACAATAATGACTTTACTAGGATTTTCAGATACAAATGCAACCAACAAGCATTTTCACATACATCTTCTGGGGCAATCCACAGAAAACCTTGCAGAGGATATTATTCCTATTTTGCACATGAGTAAACTGAGGCTTTGGGATGTCTTATGAAATCTCCAAGGTCACCCAGCCAGCAAGGGGCAGAAATACAACATTAATCCAAGACCTGCACTTACTCTTCCTTTACACTTCTTCACTCCTGTCCTGAAAATCTTTTCAGGCTTTCTAAGAGACTTGGAGGCTTTGACTGGTTGATTGCCCAGCTGTGTGAAAGCACAGAAAAGATGGCTTTAAAAACATCCCTGACCCCCACCAAGAGCCCAGACTTCTTTCACCTGGACCCAGAGTTTACCCTGTCCAGCCAGTGAGTTTGGAAGAGGCTGAAGCCATGCTTTTGATATTTTTTCCTATCCCTTCTTTTCATTAGCAACTCAATTACACTTATATTAAGCCTTTGAGTTTGTCTCACAGGTCAATAATGATGTTCTTTTTTTTCAACATCCTCTTTTCTCTCTCTCTCTCTCTTTCATTTGGAAAGTTCCTATTACTAGATCCTCAATATTTTCAACAGTCTTTATTCCCACAATGCTAATCTTCTGTTTGTTTCATCCAATATATATTTTTTATCTCACATATTATAGTTTTCATTTCTAGAAATTCAATTTGGTTCATTGTTTATATCTCACATATCTATATTCAATTTTTGAACATGTGGAATAAAGTTACAATAATTGAATGTGCTAGTCTACTATTTCTAACATATGTTTCAATTAAGAATTGGTTTCAAATGATTGATCTGTCTCTTCATTGTGGGTCATAGTTTCTTGCTTTTTTGAATTTCTGGTCATTTTTAATTAGATGACCAACAATATGAATTTTATCTTAATGGGTGCTAGATATTTTTGTATTACTATTAATATTCTTGAACTTTATTCTGAAATATATTTAAGTTAATTGCATATAGTTTGAAACTTTCAGGTTTTGCTTTTATATTTTGTTAGACAGAAGCTGAACCAGATAGTGGTTTTTCATTGTGGCATGTTTGTTCATGCATTTAACATAATTTGATCAATTTTACAATACTTCTCATCTTTTTGTCTGGTTCTTTTCCACTACTTAGGTAGTTCCCTTATATGCATACACTGATCAATCAGTATTCTGCTGAATACTCAAAGGAAATCCTTGGAAGACCTCTGGAATGCTCTTCCTGTGCAGCTCTACAAACTCTGCCCTGTGGAATTTAGCTTCCTTGTCCTTGCTAGATTCTTAGCTCCACTTCCTTAACTCAGAGAGAGCACTAAGCTCTGCTTGGGTCTTCCTTCCCTGTTCCACAGCCTGGAATCTCTCTAGAGGCAATAAGCTAGAGTGATTGTAGCACTTTCCTCACTTGTTTCCCCACCCTTAGAGATCACTGACTTACATTACCCCCTGGCCTTTTTAAAATACCATTCCATATATTTTCTCTGTTTGTTGATTGTTTCAGGGTGAATTAAATCCTTGCTACTCCATCTTAGTCAGAAGCAGAAGATTATGAACATCTTTAAAAACTATAGACTTCATCTTTATATGGATTTGAAGCAAACAAAAATCCCTTTCAATCATCTTTAAAATATTATTTTTATCATCGGTAATTTTTTTTTATTCCCCAAAGGAGTCCAGATGCAGGAGAATAAATTCTTCAAATATTCAGAAAGAAAAGGGAAGAGGCAGAATCTAAGTCTGGGCAAGTGTTGTTCTTCTAGACAAAGTAGCAGGTTTGTATGTGTTCTTGGTGACCCTCAAAATCAGAATAGGTGCAGTGACTTACTTTGTTGTTTTTTGTTTTTGTGGTGCTGGGTATTGAACCCAGGGCTTGTGCATGTGAGACAAGCACTCTACCAACTGAGCTGTATCCCCAGTCCTGTGGTGACTTACTTTGGTAGGAAGATAATTTCTCTCCTGGAAGATGGACTGATGACTCCTTTGCTTCAAAATAAATATACAGACAAGTAAAAACCTGCCAGCCCATCTGCTGCCCCTGCAATGCCAACTCCATGTATACATACAATTACTGGAATCATAGATAAACACTGAATATGTTTTTGGTATGAGTGTGTCTCAAATACTGTACTTATATATGTATACTAAAATATTGCCCATCACTTATCTGAAATTCAAATGAAATTGGGTTATTTATATTTATTTGCAAAATATGACAGCCCTATGCTTTCAGCAGTGTGATTCCAGCTCTGCTTCAGACCTCTGGAATTGGTCAGACAAAGGCACTCATCTCAGTTCTGCCACTGGCCTAGTTGGAAATGATTTATGCACCATGCCTAGTTCAGCACCTGCCCCTTAAATGGGATAGAGTAGCAAAGTCAGATGCAGATGCTCTTCCACAGATTACAGATCACTGCCTCATCCCTGATGACCACTGAGCCTTCTAACAGCCTCCATAGGGCAGTTGACAAGGAAGTTCTGGGTGCTTTGCAAATGGAGAAGGTGAAGGTCAGGAAGGCTGCCTTAGCAAGGCAGAATATATAAATGCATATCAATGATCAAGAGAGGAAATGCTCTCATTCCAGCTCTGCTCCTGACCTCTGAAATCCCCTCCAAATCTACTCTCCCATGTAACCAGTGAGTTGGGCCAATGACACATGCTATTCATGACTCTAGAGCCTGAGTAACAAAAACCAGGAGGAGGACATTGCCCCTATCATCTTTCTGGCCTGCTCTTTACTTGGAGGGAAGCCTCACATTTCTGGCATCACCAAGGAAGCCCAGGATGGCTGCTTAAAGGATAATGAGTATGTTCATCATCTTTTTCTGGTTCTTTGATTCCCAACTGACAGAAAGAACTTAAAGAGCAAGAAAGCAAGGCTTTGGCCCTACCTCAGATACTAACTCACTCGGGGATCCTCCTCCTCTGCCTCGGTCACTGCCTTAGTTTCTTCATCTCTAAAATGGGAATTTGATTTTTAAATGGTCAAGAAAGGACTTTGAAAACATCAAAAGTGCTGTGCACATAGCTCAAGATTCTGAACAGCAACCTGGCCCCAATATCAGCAATAACTGTTTACCCAACCGGTTTGCTCACCTTACTGATTAAGGGAAGGTGTAGTGGGGAAGGGGAAAGAAGAAAATAGACCTCCTCTTTCTGAGGGTTGTTAGGAAGCTTCTCAAAGGATAGAGAGTACAGAGTTGTGCCCAGCTCTTTTCAGCACTTCCAAGATGCTGAGTTTGGGAATTTCTTGCCTCCTGGGCCAACTAGAGGAGGCATTCTGTTTATTAGGGCTCGCTGCCTACAGCATAGAGAGTCTTAGAGTTTGAAAAGGGGGGACAGAGGCAGGGTGAGGCCAGGCATGTTATACCTAGAGTCTTCAGCTGTACTTCTACCTTATTCTTTGTCCCAGTGAACACAGTGCTATTAGGCATTTCTGAGAAAGATACAGAAAACATGTTTTTCTCTGCTGCTACTCTATCTAAAAAGGGATAAGAAAAGCTAGGAAAGTAGATGATTTTCTGATGCTGAGCAAATGGATGAGCACAAAACTTACATCCAATGGTAAGAATGTTGGGCTACCAGCAAGTGCTCACAGCACACGAGATTCTTTTACCACTATTTTAATTGACACTCAGAAAGCATCCCTGCAAGGTAGATGCAATTAGTAACCTCATTTTACAGATATTTAAATCAAGACCAGAGAAGTTAATTAATTTCTCCTGAGAAATTATTTATTACAGTTAATAAGTGGACAGAGTGTGGATTAGAACTTAGGTCTAACTGGCTCCAAGGTCCTTCCACATTTTGCCATGCCATACTGCCTCTGGTCCTGCTCTGCTACCTGGAGTTCAGTGCCTAGAGCCTGACCCTGTCCTAGCAATCTTAGAGGAAACAGTGAGTGAGGCAGGCAGAAGGCAGATGCTCTTCCACAGATTACAGAAAACTGCCTTATCCCTGTTGACCACTGAGCCTTCTAACGGCCTCCATGGGGTAGTTGACAAGGAAGGCAAAGGTCAGAAAGTCTATCTTAGCAAGGCAGAATATGTAAATGCATATCAATGATCCAAAGAGGAAGTGTTCTCATTCCAGCTCTGCCCCTGACCCCTAGACTCCAGTAGGAAGAGCCAGAGCCTCAGCCTCATCACTTTGACCTTTTTAGGTCTTCAGTGTCTCAAATGGGTGCCAAGCCCAAACAAAGTCTGGGAACACTGCAGATTTCACAAAGTAGTTTCTACAAGTTATTCCAGGTCACTTAACTGGTAACCTCTCAGAATCAGAAAGGCCTCTGCAGAGCTAACAGCAACTGAAATCCCCTATTCTTCCTTCACCAGGAGCTCTGCAGGTTCACACACAGTTGGTGTCCTTCTGGGCCTGAGTATTTGCCCATGACTCGGGAGTATCAAATGGGGGAAAAGGGGAAGAAATAATTTGCTGTCTCATGTACACAGAAATTATGCTATCAATTCACTATTAGAAGGACAACGCATTCCAAGGTTTTTTGGATGATGGCTTTGTGTTCCATAATCCAGTTCCAAATACAGCATTTAGTTGAGCAAAATGGCCCTGCTAGAACTGGGAAGCAAGAGGTGAGCCAAGTATCTCCTTTCTTCAAGCCATTCAAGGCTTGCCACTAAGCTCAGAGTCTAGTGTGCCAAGATGAATGGTGTTCCCTGAACATTCACATCTACCCTAAACCTCTGGATGTAACCTTATCTAGAAATGGGCAATGTACATCTGGGTGCTGTGGCGCACACCTCTAATCCCAGTGGCTCAGGAGGCTGAGGCATGAGGATCGAGAGTTCAAAGCCAGCCTCAGCAAAAGTGAGGCATTAAGCAACTCAGTGAGATCCTGTCTCTAAATAAAACACAAAATATGGCTGGGGATGTGGCTCAGTGGTTAAGTGCCCCTGGGTTCAAACTCTAGCACCAAAAAAAAATAGATTATTTGCAAATGTAATTATTTAAGATGAGACTGGACTCAAGTGGGCCCTATTCCAATGACTGGTGTCCTTCTAAGGAGAGAAAACAAACACATACACAGGGAAGACCATGTGGAGATTGCAGTGATGTATCTGCAAGCTTAGTGATGGCAAGGATTGCTGGTAACCCCCTAGAAGCTACAAAGAAGCAAGACCCTTCCCTAGAACCTTCCAAGAAAATATAACCCTGTGTTTGAACATCTTGTTTTCAGAGTTGTAAGAATAAATCTGTTATTTTAAGCCATCAGTTTCTTTGACTTTGTTGTGGCAGCCCTAGGAAATTGATAGGATCTGCATTTTTATAAATAAGTTCAAGGTCCAAACAACACTCATGGAAGACTCTTGAGAGCTAAACCAATCTGGTAAAGATGTGATATTGTACCAAGGGGGTTCTACCACTAAGCCATATCCCTGGCCATTTTTATTTATTTATTTATTTTATTTTGGGACAGACTGAGGGTTTCACTAAGTTGTTGAGGCTAGCCTCAAAGATGTAATCTTCCAACCTCAGCCTCCAGAGTCACTGAGATTACAGAAGTGGGCCACTGAGGCCAGCTCCTTTTTTTTGTTCTTTTTATTTGTTTGTTTGTTTGCAGTGCTGAGAATAGAACCTTGGGCCTCATGCATGCTAGGTAAGGGCTCTAACATGGAGCTACACCCTTAGCCAAGATAGCCTTTTGAAGCTTTTTTTTTTTTTTGAGACACCCCCACCACAATTGTGGCAAGCATAAAATATAAAAAAAGAAATTAAAAGACATACCAGTAAAATAAATAAATAAACCACTCAGTAGACCAAAAACAGATTATAAACATATCTGCTAAGCGGGGATGAAGACAGGCCAGCTGAGTTCTGGATCTAGAAGCAGGGGGAGATGGCCAGGTATTCTTCATTTATGGGGAAATGCAAAGGGAATGGAAATCAGGTCCTACTGTGGGGCTTCCCTATCTGTGGAAGGGGCTTATAACATTGTAATCACCCCCTGCTTGGGGATGTAGTATACATAGAGCTGCAAACCTAAGGTTGTAGCAAGCACAACCTGTTAGCCAAGACTTGGTTCAAGTTGCCTGTGAATCTGGTTGTATCCCCAACATCAGCAGGATGAAAACTTTGAGCCATCAAAAAAGGCGGGGGGGGGGGGGGGGTTCTTAATTGGGGTCCACGGAGGACAAGGTAGAAGTGTAACAAGAATATTAAACAGGAAGGGAAGAGGGCAGAGAAAAGAAGAAAGTTGTCTATAATCCCAGCAATCAGGAGGCTGAGGCAAGAGGATTGCAAGTTGGAGGCCAGTCTTGGCAACCTAGCAAGATACTGTCTCAAAATTTAAACAAAAAATAAAATTAAAAATGTCTAGAGATGTAGCTCAGTGGTAAAGCAACTTTGAGTTCAATTTCCAGTACTGAAAAAGAGAGAGGCAGGGGAGGAAGGAAGGAAGGAAGGAAGGAAGGAAGGAAGGAAGGAAGGAAGGAAGGAAGAGAGGGAGGGAGGGAGGGAGGAAAGGAAAGAAGGAAGGAAGGAAGGGGAATAAAGGAAGGAAGGAAGGAAGGAAGGAAGGAAGGAAGGAAGGAAGGAAGGAAGGAAGGAAGGAATCATACACTATAACAACAAGTAGACATGAAAAAGAACTGATTTGAAATCATGAAAATTTTTGCTTATATTTGCTCCTCCATGCATTCACAGATGTGTAGGATGCTAGACCTAGCTCCCCGAGTCCAGCAGCCTTGTATTTCACTTTCATACTAGCACTCATATTTGCAGTATATATAGACATATTTCTGGCATAGAGCCTCTTCTCTGCAGACTCCTGGACCTATGGGTAGAACTGGATTAAGGATTAGGTAACCAAGCAGCTAATCTATGAAGAGTGGGCCAAACATCACTGGATTCATTGGATATGTGACACCAATTCACTTACACACAGATATCCAAAGTCTTTATATTGTCCCTGAGCCTGCTCTTTCTTCTCTATGTAGCTTACTTTGCCACCTCCTATCCCATGTATATTCTGCAAGATCCCATTTTCTACTGAATGAGTTATCTTCCCCTTCAAGCTTCATGTGCATTTCTTACCAAATAATAGACGTTCCATAGTCCTTGTGGTACAGGGACTCTATTTTTGCAAGTTCCCTTTCATGTACTCATTCACACTCTTTGTGAAGATCAGTGGTTCTCAATGTGCAGTACCTGGGTCAACAGCATCACAAATACCTAGAAACTTGTTAGAACTGCCAATACTTGGGAGCCACCCCAGACCTACTGAATGAGAATCTCCGGGGTTGGCACACAGCATGTTGCATTTTAAGAAGCCCTCACATGTTTTTGGTGCATGCTCAGATTTGAAAACTGCTACCCTGGACATTTGTGTACTCAGTGCTTGTAAGATACCAGGCACTGGCCGGGTGTAGTGGCACATGCCTGTGATCCCAGTGGCTTGGGAGGCATAGGCAGGAGGATGGCAAGTTCAAAGCCAGCCTCAGCAATTTAGTGAGATGCTAGGCAACTCAGTGAGACTCTGTCTCTAAATAAAATACAAAATAGGGCTGGAGACGTGGCTCAGTGGTCGAGTGCCCCTGAGTTCAATCCCTGGTACCAAAAAAAAAAAAAAAAAAAAATAGCCAGGCACTGTGTGAGGTGTTTCTTTGTGTGCCTACTGTCCCTTGTGTTTTAGCTGTTGTTTTTTTTCTAAAAACCCCCATGGGGCCACACAGGAGATTTAGGGGCTCCCAGAGTAGTAAAAAAATATGATCAGTATGGTGTGTGCTAAGCAAAAAGAAGGAAATCCATCTTTTTGTGGCTAATAGATCTGAAGCAAAGAATGCAGGAGAGGAAAGAGAAATACTGTTAAAGGCACTTGTCCAGAGCTGGGTACCAGACGTAGTGACTGCAGCCTGACTAAGATAAATAAGCAGCATCATGCAGGGGCTGAGCATCCTCTCAGATAAACCCAGCAGCCCTGAAGCCTGATGCTAGAAAAGAGAGTATGGTAGTTTGCTGAGGAACTGGCTGACAACATGCTGCCTGCTAGGCAAAGTTACACTGTGTCAGGGTCCCATCCATGCTGAGTAATTCCACTTGACAAACAGTAGTTCAGTTACTGGCCAATGTAGAGGCACTTGTGAATATTGGCTCTGGGGACGCAGAGAGAAATCAACTATAGCCCCTTCCTACCTCATGGTCACGGGAGGGTGACCAACACAGAACTAGCTGCCTGTGGGACAATCCAGACACGTCTTCCAGGAGTAAGTTTTGGGGGCCTTTAGTTTCTGGTAGAAAGGGCTGGGGGAGGCTTTTGAGGAGGAGGTGAGGTCAGAAGAACAGATGAGAATTGCCAGACAGAGAGGAAAAAGGTTTGTCAAGAAGAAGGAACAGGCTGGGGGATGATATTGGGGGTGGGGAAGAGTGAGAAGATCAGGATGAGCAATACGTTCAAGCAGATGGAAGTGAGGAACAAGAGAAGCAGCAGAAGTTGGTGGGGTTGGAATAGATTGTAGTTCTGGGTTTTGTCCTGTTCAGTCATAGGATGCCGCTGAGTGTTTCTAAGCAGAGGCCTGACAGACATGATGTGCTTGAGAGCTCATGCTTGGCATTGTGATGGGGCTGAGTTGGACACAGTGAGGACACTCAAAAGGAGGCTCTTGGAGGAGTCCTAGAAAAAAACAGCACAGGCCTGAACTGGACCAATGGCCCAGCATAGAAGGAGGAGAACGCATTGGAAACTTCCTGTCAGGACCAATCCCTAGGCTGGGCTCTGGGTGATAGAGAAGCCAAATGGAGTCCCTTCCCTCAAGAGCTTAGCATGTGGAATCATGACTACAACAAGTGAAGTTGAGGAGCATCCTTTTTTGGTCTTCTGTAGCTTCTAAAGATCACTCATACTCTTTCACTCATGGCTGCACATCATTCCAACCTCTGACTCTAACCCCGCTCCTCCATCTCTCTAACAAGAACTCTTGTGATTGTTTTTAAGTTTTTATTTATTTATTTATTTGGTACTGGGGATTGAACTCAGGGGCACTCAAACACTGAACCACATCCCCAGCCCTATTTTTTTTTAAAGAAGCAAAAAATTCGTCATTTTTATTTATTTTTTGGTACCAGGGGATTGAACCAAGGGGTGCTCAAATCCTGAACAACATCTGATTTTTTTTCATTTTTGAATTTTATTTTTACATCTGATAACATGTATTTAAATCTTTAGTGTTTTATTGACATAAAATAATGATATAATGACAGAGAAGTTAATATTGAACACAAACCAATTGTTTGTTCTATAAATACAAAATAACAGTTGCTGGCATCGTAACACAACCATGCTATGGTCAGAATAAACATCCAATTCATATGGTTTGAAGATCCCTGAGTTACTAAAAAGTATCAAGTTATATTTTTTATTATTTTTATTCTAATTTGTTATATATGACAGCAGAATGCATTACAATTCATATTACACATACAGAGCCCAATTTTTTATGTCTGTGGTTGTACACAAATTAGAGTCACATACATGTACTTAGGGTAATGATGTCTAATTCATTCTACCATCTTTCCTATCCCCATGCCCTGTCCCTTCCCCTCCCTCCCCTTTGCCCTATCTAAAGTTCCTCTATTCGTCCCATGCTCTCCTCCAACCCCATTATGCATCAGTATCCTCATATCAGAGAAAACATTTGGCTTTTTTTTTTTGATTGGCTTACTTCACCTAGCATTATCTTCTCCAAATCCATCTATTTACCTGCAAATGCCATGATTTTGTTCTCTTTTAATGCTGAGTAATATTCCATTGTGTATATACCACAGTTTCTTTATCCATTCATCTACTTAAGGGACATCTAGGTTGGTTCCACAGTTTAGCTATTGTGAATTGTGCTGCTATAAACATTGATGTGGCTGTGTCCCTGTGGTATGCTGTTTTTAAGTTCTTTGGGTATAGACCAAGGAGTGGGATAGCTGAGTCAAATGGTGGTTCCATTCCCAGCTTTCCAAGGAATCTCCATACTGCTTTCCATATTGCCCTGCCCTATTTTTGTATTTTATTTAGAGACAGAGTCTCTCTGAGTTACTTGGCACCTCGCTTTTGCTGAGGCTGGCTTTGAACTTGCGACCCTTTTGCCTCAGCCTCTAAATAAACTAGGATTACAGGTGTTCACCCTCTTACTCGGTGCTCCCTTGTGATTATAGTTAGGACCAATCCAGAAAATCCAGAATTACCTCACCATCTCAAGAGCCTTACATGAATCACCTTTTCACAATTCTCTTTGTCATTTTAGGCAACATCTTCACAGGTTCTAGGGATTAGGTGCAGGATATCATATTTGGTGGGGAGGGGCTCATTATATAGCCTGTTACATATAAGAAGAGTTTTCATGAATAAATAATGATGATGATAATGTCCAACTTCTTTGAAGTGCTTAGTGCCTCTCATATATTTTCTCAACTCTTGCAGGAGCTCCAAGAGGGTATATTCTATTCCTATCCTTTCAGATGCCAAACATCCTAGCTGGAAAGTGGCAGAGCTGGGCAGAGCTCCTCCACTCAGAGCTATCCTTTCTCCTTCCATATCTGTTTCTGAGCAGCAGGCAACTTTTGTTACAAACTTCTATGTTTATGTTCCATCTTGTGCATTTCTTTTTTGTTTTTGTGAAAACAGAGTTATTGTTTTTGCAGGAAAAAAAGAAGACATCCATTTAAAAACTCAAACTATACTGGAAGTACAAAGAAAATTAAAATCATCCCGAATCACATATCTTAAAGATAACAATTGTCAATATTTGGTGAAAAACTTCCAGACTGCTGTCTACACCTCATGCATATATCATTCTATAAAGTGCTTTATCCTCACTCTGTGTCCCAAGCACCTTCCCATAGCAATACATGGATAATCCTCAAAGTGAACTTGCTGGGTTAAAGGGTATGCATATTGCCAAACAGCCCTCTTAAAACATACCAATTTTCACTCCTACCCAAAATGCACAACTTTCATCAGCTTAGTCAATCTTTCAAAGCTTTGGTGATTTGACAGATGAAAACTGAGCTCTTTTCTTGGCATTACTTTGATTAATAAAAATTAACATCTTTCTATGTGTTTATGGCTATTTGTCCTTCTCTGGGAGAATGGTCTACCCAGGTTCTTTGTCCATTTTTCTATTAGGATGTTTATTCTTTCCCTTATGGATTTGTAAGAGGTCATTGTGGAGTGGACTAGAAAGCCTTTGTCAAATCTATTACAAATATTTTTCTCACACTGATATATATATGACATTGTTTATGCATTTCTACCTACAAGGTTTTCATTTGCATGCAGTCAAACCAAGTTTTTGCTGCATGACTTCAAAGTTTTATGTCATGTTTGGAAACTTCCCTGACCTAAGATTATAAAAAATATCTCTCTATTCCTTCTTGTACTTACATGTTTCAAATTTAAGCTTGAAATATTTGACATATCTAGAATTTATTTTCTTGTGAAGAGTGAGGTAAGAACCTGACTCTAGTTTTCTAAATAGCTATCAGCATTTAGGAAACAGTCCATTCTTCCTTTACTGATTTGCAATGTCACTTGAACACATAGTAAATTTTTATATAGATGTCAGTGTATTTCTGGACTCTGCTTCAATCTATTGGCTTGGGTCTTTCCCTGCATGAGAACATTACAACATGTTTTAGTAGATACTAAAAGAAGACTGTTCTCTTTGGTTTTCTTTATGAATGTTTTTGCAAATGCTTACTCTTCCACATGAGCTTTTGAATCATTTCTGGTTCCAAAACACTTTTAGACTTCTATTAAGATTTTAGTGAATTAAAAAAACATATTAGTGAATATAAAGATTATTATTTTTTATTTTGGGACAGTTGCTGAGGATCTCATTAAGTTGTTGAGCCTAGCCTTGAACTTTTAATACTCCTACATCAGCCTCCAGAGTAACTGGGATTATACATATGGGCCACATAGCCCTTTTATTTCTTTTTCGTTCTTTTTAAAATTTTTTTGTAGTGTTGGGAATGGAAACTTAGGCCTCATGCATGGAAGGTAAGGGCTCTAACACTGAGATAAACCTCTAACCAAGATGTTGTTTTTAAGCTTATATTTTTGACACACCCCCACTATGATCATGACAAGCAAAAAATATAAAAATTAAAAGATGTTCCAGTAAAAGAAATAAATAAACCACTCAGTAGACCAAAAATAAGTTATAAACATATCTGCTAAGCAGGGATAAATCCACAGGCCAGCTGAGTTCTGGATCTATAAGCAGGGAGAGATGGCCAGGTACTCCTCTTAACAGGGTTAGTCCAATTACATAGGCTTTCTGGACCTCATTATCTTGGTGTGTAAAATGGAATATTGATATCTGCATTGTCTACCCCACAGGGCAGAGGTCAAGTGTGCATACCCGTTATCCACCTATAAGACTGTGCTTCGAGTAAGGTGAGCAGTAATGGCTACCCAGCCATATCTTCCCAGGCAGCATGTACTGGAGTGATCAGCAGCCTGAGAAGGCCCTATAAAAGCAATCAGTCCACTGTGAGACATCAAGCCAGGCCTCAACAAGGTGTATGTGTTCACTTACTATCCTTCCTCTCAGTAGCCCAAGCCTGGGGCCTGATGGCTAAGAAATTTGGAGCCTATATTGAGCCTCCTAAATGAATAAAGCACATAATTTAATATTGATGTGACAACTCCAAGAGAGATTGTGTACAATATGTGCCTTGCAGCCTAAGATTTCCTTCCAGCCAACTTTGGGACTGCAGGCAATTTCTATATTCTTGATATCTGCATCTCCAGAGAGGCAGCAGTGGCAGGTGGAAATTAAGAAAAGTCTAAATTCCTTGGAAAGATTACTGACTTGTTATTGGGGATACTTTTGAAACAAATGAATGGACATTTTGTTCATGTGGCATTGAAAATAGAACCGAAAGACAAATGACCTACTCAGTGCTGACTGGCATCTGGGGAAGAGAAAGGCAGACTGTGAGTGCAGAGACCTCTTGTCTGTTGGCCCTCTAAGACATCCCTGAGGGGCTGGGGTTGTGGCTCAGTAGTAGAGCACTTACCTAGCACATGTGAGGCACTGGGTTCGATCCTCAGCACCACATAAAATAAATAAAGGTATTATGTCAATCTACAACTAATTTTTTTTGAGAGAGAATTTTTTAATATTTGTTTATTTATTTATTTATTCTTTAGTTTTCAGCGGACACAACGTCTTTGTTTGTATGTGGTGCTGAGGATCGAACCCAGGCCGCACGCATGCCAGGCGAGCGCGTTACTGTTTGAGCCACATCCCCAGCCCTAATTTTTTTTTTTTTTAATAAAGACATTCCTGGACTGCCTTCACCATTCAAAAGCAGATACAAAAGCCTCTCTTCATCTGGTCCAGTCAACTGAGACCTCCAGTGTCATGCCCTGAGGCTCTAATGACTCTATGAAAAGGTTGCCCCTCTAACCCAAGTCCAGTGCCCCTCCCTTCCTTCTTTCTGCCCTGGTTCCTGGCTCTAGCCATCCTCTGTTCTGGTCTCTGCACTCACTGCTCAGACACCATAGTGCCCTTGCTAACATCCTTGGTGTACACCAGTTGTATTAGGGTTCTCTAGAGGAACAGAACCAACAGGAGGTATGATTATACAAAAGGGATTTATTAGATTGGCTATGTGACCAGAAGCTGGCAGTCCACAATGTTCATCTGCAGGCTGGACAGATGAAGGAACCCTTAGCTACATAGTCCAAGATACTGACACCTCAGAACAAGAGGGATTAATGATGCTACCCCAGACTGAGATGAAAGACTTCTGGAAACTGGAGAATCACTGGCAGGGTCTGTTTTGGAGGAGCAAAGAAGCGAGAGTCTGATATCCTCAGGTGATCCCAACAGCAATCAAGAACCCATTCAATAAGAAATGAGATTGTTTCTGCAGCTGCTTCCTTGTTCTTCCAACTTTTATTCCATCCAAGCCTCCAACCTATTGGAAGGTGCTGCCCACATTTAAGAAAGGTCTCCACTTCAGTTTGCTATCCCACATGCCAATCATTGCTAGACACACCCTCACTGACATACCCAGAAGCCTCTTAATCTTCAGCATGTCTTAATCCAAACAAGTTAACAATTTAAATTGACCATTACAACAGCTTTCAAAACCCACGATACAAATCAGAGAACTAGTCCACATTATCCCTTAGCAAAGTCTGGACTCCAGAAAGTCAGAGATCCATAAAAATACACTACAGTGGGGCTGGGGTTGGGGCTCAGCGGTAACGCACTTGCCTGGTATGTGTGAGGCACTGGGTTAGATTCTCAGTACCGCATATAAATAAATAAAAATAAAGATCTATCAACAACTAAAAAAGTATTTTAAAACATACACAACAGTTTTTCTCAGACCCCAAGGGAGCTTCATTCTGACATGTCCATGCAAACTCACCTACTGCTAGCCCACACCAATAGATATGGCAATCTGTCTTTGGCTCACCATCCCCACAACTGTATACACCAGGGTTGCCCTTCATGCTTGCTCTATTTCTCCCCACTACTGACAACCTACTGAAAGGGAAGCAACATCCTTCGGAAACAGAAAGCCTTTCACTGAGCTAGACCCTCTCCTTCAAAAGGCTGCTGATAGGACACTAGAACTCAAGTCCAGCTATCTGAGCTAGCAAAAGAGCAAAGGCAAGGTTATAAAATTCAGTATAGTGAAGATGCAATTTTGTGAGTGGAGGTGGTTGGATGCTGGAAGTTTATTTTTTTAATTGGTGCATTATAATTATATATGATAGTTGGATTCATTATGCTATATTTGTATGTGCACATAACATAATTTTATCCATGTTATTCCCCCTACCTTCCCTTTCTCTCTCCTCCCTCATTCCCCTCACCCCTATCTGCTTGATGTACTCTACTGATATTATTTTTTCAATTAAAAATAGCAATATACATTTTTAAAATTTGTTCTAATTAGTTATACATGACAGTAGAATGCATTTTGACACACTGTACACAAATGGAGCACAACTTCTTTCTTTCCTCGGGCTGAACATGGTACAGAGTCACACCAGTTGTGTTATCATACATGTACATAGAGTAATAATGTCCATCTCATTCCACTGTCTTTCCCATCCCCACAGCCCCTCCCCTTACTCCCTTTCTGCAAAATCCAAAGCTCCTTCATTCTTCCCCACCCACCAGACCCCCATATGGATTAGCATCTACTTATTAGAAAAAACATTCAGCCTTTGGTTTTTTAAGTTTGGCTTATTTTGCTTAGCATGATACTCTCTAGCTCTATCCATTTACCTGAAAATGCCATAATTTCATTCTTCTTTAAGGCTGAGTAATATTCCATTGTGTATATATATTACATTTTGTTTATCCATTCATCTGTTGAAGGGCATCTAGGTTGGTTCCATAGTTTAGCTATTGTATATTGAGCTGCTATAAATATTGATGTGGCTGCATCTGATTTTTAAGTCCTTTGGGTATAAACCAAGGCATGGGATAACTAGGTCAAATGCTGGTTTCATTCCAAGTTTTCTGAGGAATCTCCATACTGCACTCCACAATGGCTGCACCAATTTGCAATCTGCAGTCCCACCAGCAATGTACTAGTGTGCCTTTTCCCCCACATCCTCCTCAACATTCTTGCTTATATTCTTGGTAATTGCTATTCTGACTGGAGTGACATGAAATCTTAGAGTAGTTTTGATTTGCATTTCTCTAATCACTAGAAATGATGAACATTTTTTTCATATGTTTGTTGATTGATTGTATTTCTTCTTCTGTGAAGTGTCCAGTTCCTTAGCCCATTTATTGATTGCTTTAATTAATGCATTATAATTATACATAAAAGCAAGATTCATTGTAGTATATTCTTAAACACAGACATAGCATAATTTGGTGGATTTCCTTCCCAGAACTTGCCGGTGCCCACCCCCTCCATCCTCCATGTTAATTCCCTTTCTCTACTCTATTGGTCTTCCTTTTATTTTCATGACATCTTTTATAATCATTTTTTTCTCTAACTTCCAAATATGAGAGAAACTATTTGACCCTTGACTTTATGAGTCTGGCTTATTTCACTTAGCATGATTTTCTCCAGTTCCATTCATTTACCAGCAAATGCCATAATTTCACTCATTTTTATGGCTGACCATTGTGAATATACCCCATTCTCTTTATCCATTTTGTCTGTTGATGAACACCTAGGCTGGTTCCATAACTTAGTTATTGTGAATTGTATTACCATACACATTGATATGCATATATTACTATAAGTATGCTGATTTTAGTTCTTTTGGATAAATACCAAGGACTGGAATAGCTGGGTCATATGATGGCTTCATTCCTAGCCTTTTGAGGAATCTCCACACTGATTTCAAAAGTGGTTGGTCCCACCAACAATGTGTATCATTTCCCCCACATCATCTCCAACAATTATTGGTATTTGTATTCTTGATGATTGTCTTTAACTGGAGTGAGAAAAAAAATCTCAGTGTAGTTTTGATTTGCATTTTCCTGATTGCTAAGGAGGTTCTTAAGACAGAGCAGGAAGACACCCCCTTCCCATTTAGGTGAACCTTAGGGCTGGCCAACTTTCTCTGTGGGATCTGATGATTTATGTCACCATTCAGAGTAGGATTTCCTATTTATCCATGTCCTTGGGCCCAGGATAAGCTTCTACAAGGCCACGTAAATTTGGTAGAATATCCTAAAGGGACCAGGAAAGTGAATATTCTGTACCCCTTTTTTCCCTGACTAATGCTTGCTAAAATTAGCCCAGAGCTAGTCCAATCTTCTCATTCAAATGAGGAAACTGAGGTCTAAAAAGGTCATGTCTCTAGTCCTTGACAGCATGGAATCCATGTTTCTCCCTATCTTATTTCTACCCTACTACCTTTACTGTCCTTTAGACACATAACTGAGAATCCCAGCCTTCCTCATCTTACTTCAACAAGAACTCAGATTTCACAGTCATATCAGCAGAACATTAAATATGGCAGTGAAGAGTACATAAATGGTGACATCTCCAGCTTTAAGGGTCAGCCTATAACTGAGAAGACAATGATGCCAACAGCTGCAGACTTGACAGAACCTGGACCCTCATGCTTATGGCAGTGAAGACAGATTGACTAAAGACCACTTTCCACCATGAAAATGAACACCAGTAGCAGAGCATGTTTCTTTCCTTTGAGAAGTAAAGGGATTATGTGGGAGTGTCCATGGGAGGGGGCTACCAGTAAGCTAGCAGAACACCTCTCAAGTATCTTTCTAGAGTATCTTGGGAATTCCCACCAACCAGTTACCAAAGTGCCCTTTAATGAAGGTGAGTGCCAAACTAGAGAACTGGAACATTCTCTCGTGCTGGAGCTGAGAAGAGGCTCTAGAAGAAAAATCTGGTGCATGCTTATTTGCCCTTCCAAACACAAGTAGTTCATGCACAGAGAACAACTAAATAAAGATGAAGACTGCTTAGGGCACTGGACAGACTATTATGTAATGGTCTTGCCATGTCCTGGGAAGAGGGCTATCATACAAAGAGCCCAAGCTGCAGTGGGCTGATTGACTCCTGAGTTGCACACAGGATAAGAAAGCCACTAGGCTCAGTATCAGTACTTTTGTCAATGTTGTTGTTAATCACTGCACCCCCCACCCCAAACGACTAGTTGCCATTGAGTACCTCCCATGTGCTGGAAATGTTGTAAGCATTTACTCCCATTCTTATTTTCACAAGTATCCTGTGAGACTGGTATTAAAATTAGCTCCATTTTATAGAGAAGGAGGGTAAGATTCAAAGGGGTGAAGTTACACACCAAAGTTTCCTGACTGGTAAGCAAGTGGTGAAGTGAATGAAAGCTGCTTCTGATTCTCCAGGGGAAACTAACTCAGTCTTACTGCTAAGAACTTCTGTTTATTGAGTATCTACTATCTGCTAGGAGCATTACATGCATTTTTCCCCTTAATCCTCACAATAGCCCTGTGAATATGGAATTATTCTTATCTTCAGCTTACGGATCAAGAAAACAAGATTCCTGGAAGTTAAGCAACTCGAACAAGGCACAGCTAATAAAAGTAAGCTGGGATTTCAACCACTAAGTCAGTGGCTCTCAGAACCTTTATACTCTTAAAACTTATTGCGGATAAATCCACAGAGACAGAAACCAGATTAGTGGTTGCCAGGGGCTGGGGGGAGGGCAGAAAGGACTGCCTAATGGGTGTGGAATTTCCTTTCAGGGTGAAGAAAATGTTCTGGAACAAGATAGATGTAGTGGTTGCACAACATTTTGAATGTACTTAATGCCACAGATCATACACTTTAAAATGATTAATTTTATCTGATGTCAATTTGACATCAATAAAAACAAACCGAGTACAATAAGGTAAATCAACAACAACAATAAAAAAAACTTATTAAAACCTCCATGGGGCTGGGGATGTGGCTCAAGTGGTAGCGCGCTCGCCTGGCATGCGTGCGGCCCGGGTTCGATTCTCAGCACCACGTACAAGCAAAGATGTTGTGTCCGCCGATAACTAAAAAAAAAATATTAAAAAATTCTCTCTCTCTCTCTCTCTCTCTCTCTCTCTCTCTCTCTCCTCTCTCACTCTCTCTTTAAAAAAAAATAAAAAATAAAATAAAAAATAAAAAAAATAAATAAATAAAACCTCCAAAGAGTTTTTGTTGATGTGGGTTATATGTATTCATGTTTACCATATTAGGAAGAAATTAGAATATTTATTTCTTTATTTTGAAATTAAACTAATAAATCCATTACACATAAATAAAAATAATATTTTATGAAAATAACTACAGTTACCAAAACAAAAGCTTGCATTGAGAAGAGTGGCATTATCTTCCATTTTTGCAAATTTGTCTCACATCTGCCTTGTTAGGAGACAGCTGGATTCTCACATCTCTATTCAGTTGTGATATGTTGTTTTGGTTGAAGTACATAAAGAAAAACCAGGCTCACTTAGCTATGCAGTTGGGGAAAAAGGATTATTTTAGTGGAATTTTCACATCATTGTTGACATTCTTCTTTGGTAGGACAGCAAAGCTCTGTCAGTGGTTGTTTCTAAATATAAGTGCACAGTCGAGTGTGAACTCAGATCAGTGAACTTTCCTCAGTTCTATTGAGCCCCATTGGACTCTTGTCCTTTGAAATAATCTTTTACCCATTTGTAGTTTGGTAATGTCATCCCTGGTCGGTGGGAAATACCTGGATTTCTGCAGAGCTTCCATTTGTTAAACCATTTTATCTTGCAACATCACAAAATCACTTAATATTACCACTATCTCATTGAAAAAAGCCTTTCACTCTTGGGAAGATGTCAAGCTCACAGTGGTGAATACAAGCTTCTCAATTTTCCAATTTTTGCTTGAAAACTCAAATTTTATCATTGGCAGAAAATACTTTTGTTTTCCTTGAAGTGACAAGCTCACTTCCTCCATCTATCAGAAAATGTCTGCCAAATCCCCAAGTCTGAATAACATTAGTTAGTCATTCTTTCAAGTCAATACGATGTTCTATGAAAAATCAGGCAGTTTAGTTGACAACTCACACAGTTGCCTGAATGCCTTGCCTACAGTCAACCACTGCACTTGGTTTATTAGTGCTTTACAATTTGACATAATAGTGGGGCTCATACATGTGTATAGCATATTTTGCTCCATTTCAATCCCCAGTACTTCCTCTTTCCCTCCCCTCTTCCTCCTGGAATCCTCTCCCTCTCCTCTTTCCTAAATGAAGCTGACTTTTTGTTAAACTTCAAGTACACGACAGTGAAGAATCTCAGGACGATTAGTACAGTTGGTGGCACTGCTCTGATTCATTCTCAAGCACCTGCTCTTTGACCCACCACTGCTTTCACAACACCAGTGCCCGTGGAAAAAGTCATAACAGACAACCAGAAAACATTTCAGCACTGGGAAAATAGTCTGAACTTTGTGGATTCTCTAAAAGGGTTTTGGGGAACTCCAGGGGCCCACAAATCTCACTCAGGACAGCTGCATACAGCTATGTATAACATCTCCCATAATCAAGACTTTTGATGGTTTCCTATCACCTACAGAATCACATCTGGACTTGGCCCATGCTGTTGGCCCAGGACCTATACAGGGCTCTAGCCAGATGGGCTCCTTACATGTCCCTGCCCCTGCTCTCCTTTCCTCACTAACAGTGGCCACTGAAGTAGTGCTGATCTTCCAAGGCCCAAACCAACCACCACCTCTTCCAGGAAGCCCTCCCAGGAGTTAAAGTAAAAGCAAAATAAAACAAAACAAAGCAAAACAAACAACAACAATGACAAAAAAAAAATGCTCATATTTTTCTCTCAGCTTCCCAGGCCCACTCTGAGAACATCTATAGTGCTTCACAGACTGAGAGTCATTAGAAGGAGGTGTTTCCTTGTGTGTGAACTCCCTAAGAATGGTCACCAAGCCTTTCCTCTCCATTTCCCCACAATGTTCCCTTGTTCATTGCTGGGAGAGGGGATATGTTTGTTGAATTTCACTGGATTGTAAGAATCCTGCTCCACTGCCTAGAATTTAAAAGTCAAAAATATAACATGACTGCACCTGTGTATACTCAAAGCTCATGAAGCATATTCTGATTGTTTTGAGTCCCCATGGAATGGGACCATTGGTATTGATGTGTGCATGGTTCTTAAACATGGTCTTATTTCAGGAATAGTAAAAAGGAGGTACATTCTGGATTGCACCAACCCCAGGAACCTCAACTTCGTAAGCCAGAGAGCCCTGCCACCAGACTATACTGAAAGTGCTATATCCCACCCCTTGCCATTTTTCACATGATGCAATTCATGCACCTTCAGGAAGGATGGGTGCAGTACCTCAGAGCCCAAATCGAGGAAATGGTGCCACAGGTAGGACCTGAGGCCCAGATTGTCCCCTCCCAGCTCCTTCAATGGCTTGTAAGTCAAACAGGATTGTGCTTGTGACTCCTATAGATATGCCCACACTCTCCCTCCACATGCCCAGCCCAGCCTCAACCGGAAGTCTTTTATCTCGTTTAGGGCTCAACTTAGAACGTTGCAGAAACACAACTGATGCCTGCAGAGATGCACTTGTTTATTTCAAAGGCCAATTTAATTTTGATGCCTTTGGCCTCAATAGTTGTTTCCTGATTTCCAGGAATTGCTCTCAGTTTAGCCATTGCCAATTCCTAGCATTGTGTGCCAGCCCTTTGCCCGCCTGCTGGGCTCTAACTTCTCTCCTCTCACTGATCACATTGGCTGTCAGGGGTGTGCAGAGGAGAAAGGGAGGGAGGGGTGCTTTGTCAAGAGATCTGCACAGTCTGCAGCATACAGATTTGCAGAGAACCTGGGGAGTGGAGACTAATGGACCCAGAACCAGAGCCCAGAGAATATATAGGGCATGATGCAGAAGTAGGTGAGAAAAAGAGTCAAGTAGTCAGTATGAGTCTGTGCCAGGACAGGGTAGCCAGATAAGCACTCAGTGTCTTGGACTATATCAATAGAGGGAGTAGATTTGGAGCAAGGGAGGTGAGTATACTGCTTTCTTCTCTAGTGTAGCATCAGGCATGGTTCTGGAGCCAGATTGTCTGAATTAAATGTTTAACCTTAACACTTATTATCTGTGTGACTTTGGAAAGATCACTTAACCCCTCTGAGACTCAGTTGGTTTTTGTCATGTTATCAATGAGTACAATACTAGAAACCAGCTGGGCCTGGGGGCACACACTTGTAATCCCAGCAGCTTTGGGAGGCTGAGGCAGGAGGATTGCAAGTTCATTAGAGAGCCTTAGCAATTTAGAAAGGCCCTGAACAACTCAGCGAGAGACTGTCTCTAAACAAAATATAAGAAAGAGCTGGGGATGTGGCTCAATGGTTAAGCACTCCTGGGTTCAATCCCCAATAAATAATAATTATAATAGAAACTATTTCAAAGTGCTGTTAGTAGGATTCCAGGAGATCCTAGGTGTCAAGGACTCTCTGAATAGCTCTAGTCAGAGCTTCCGGGTAATTCTTGGCCCGACACTCTGAAAGGCTCTGACAAACTAGAGCATATCTAGAGGAGAGACGACTGGGGTGGAGGGCAAACATGCTGCCATTTGCCTGGTGAAATAGATGGCATCTTCTGAGATGGCTGGCCTCCTTCTAGGGAGAGCACACTTGGGACTAGGGTAAGAATGGCAGAAGTGAGTGAGGTGCAGGTCCCAGTGCAATTGAGGTTAGAAGACTTCTCAAGAAGTTAGAGTCACGCCAATATCAATTTCTTCAAAAAGGAGGGAGGCAGAGAATGAGTTCCTTTTGGCAGAGGTACACAAAAAGAGGCTGCATGACCCTGCCAGCATCTGAATTTCAGAACTGTGAGACAATCCATTTCTGTGATTTAAAGTCATGCAGATCGTGGTCACTTGTTACAGCAGCCCCAGGACACTCATGTAGTGAACCATGCTAGGCCAGAGACCCTGAGCCTGTGAACTATATCCAAAAGCCCTGATCCTAGCAGGCTGACCCAAGGGCTCTAGGGACCATCCAGGGCCTTCGTGCATGGATTCCCTTTGCCTTTCATTCAGGCTGAGGCAGTATGGCCAGCCTCATCCACTGTCAGGCCTGCTCAATGCCTGTGAGCAACAGGCCTTTTGCTTAACTACTTTGGAAGGAGAGGTTGTCTTGTGAAGCCTATGGATCAACAGTAATTAGATTAAATAAAAGAAACCTGCCTAGCACCACAGCCGGCAGCAAAATGCATATCCACTGGCAAGCACTAGAATCCACCTACCTGAGCTGCTACATCCCTTTCTGCTTGACTTTGGGTAGGGGTCTACGGTATTTCAAAATTAAGGAAAGTGGTCAGGTATAGTAGCACAAGCCTACAGTGGCTCAGGAGGCTGAAACAGGAGGATTGTAAATTCAAAGCACAAAGTTCAGCAAAAGTGAGGTGCTAAGCAACTCAGTGAGACCCTGTCTGTAAATAAAATACAAAATAGGGCTGAAGATGTGGCTCAGTGGTCGAGTGCCCCTGAGTTCAATCCACAGTACTCCCCACAAAAAAGCACACATATTTTATGGTTCAAATTATATCACCAATTTTCCTTAAAAAATTAAGAAAAGAAAATTCATGGGTTATGACTAGCAACTCTCCATTCTGTCTGACTCAGTTGTTTCTAGAAGATGGCCAATTGTATCAGAAAAGGATCATTATAATCATGGTGTCACTATTCAGGGTCCCCAGGAATGGAATTGCACATGCCCAGGGTGGGAAGGGGTTTCTTGACCTGAAATCTTCTGCCAGGTCTGAGCTGGTGGGTCAGGGATGGTTAATGAGACTGCTATCTATGGTCTCTTCTGACTCTGGATCCTAAAAGTGGCTTTCCTTCCCTCTAGGCCTTTGCTGCTGCTTCTTCAGAGGGGGTGATGAGCCTAGGGGTGGTTGTGAGGATCAAAGTTTGATAATGCATGCTGGATAAGATTCTTCAAACTGCGACAGGGTAGTGCTTGACCTGGAAGGGATGTTGAAAATGAAGAGACAGAAAAAGGACCAGCATCCTCTTGGGTCCTGGTCTGGGAGCATGATGACTCTCCTGAGAATGGATGGTACAGCAATCCTGGGAGGTTTGAATTGGGTGCTGAGTTCCTGATCCCAAAGCATCCTACCTCTTAGGAAGCTATTGGTGGCAATGGCATGTCCCAGTAAGAAAAAGTCTAATTCAGGTGCCATACCCGCTCCTTGATAATGGCTGGCAGCAGACCAAGCTCACCCCTCTCACCCTCCTCCCTGCTTTGCTGTGCTATGATCCCTGCCCAAGACATAGTGGTCTCCAGGGATGGTCTCCAGGGACTCTTGCCCAGCCCCACAGGTTTTATCTTTGCCTAAGAGCAACTGTCCAATGTATGGCAGGAAGTACCTGGCAGATAGGACCATACCCTGCCCCTGAGAGCCATACCCATGACATGGTGATCTCCTCCAAAGAACTTCCTCAAAGAAAGTTCAGGCTAGGAGGGCAGACCACCAGCAGCAGGTGGCAATCCTGAGCTTCCAAAGAGACAGGGACTCACTGGATGAGGAGGGGCTGTCTTTGTATGTGCTTGGTTTGGAAAACCACAGCCCTGATCCCTGTTGGTCCAGTCACACTGGTGACTGAGATTCAAAAACCACTAGCATTTAGTGGTGTACCCAAGGTAGTCAGAGAAGACCAACCCTCAGCAGCTGCCCTTAGTCTTCATAGTGAGTGCTACCACCTCCTGTCATGGGCTTCTTTTTTCAGTGCTGGGGATTGAACCCAGAGCCTTGTACATGTTACGCAAGTGCTTTACCACTGAGCCACATCCCCAGCCCTACTGAACACTTTTGAGGTACTGATTACATTATTCACAGCTGCTCAAGGCTCAGAAAAAACTTTACTCTGGAGCTTTCAAAAGCTCCTGCAAGAAGTATTGCAATCACTGTGCAGCCATCCAGGGGCCCCAGGAGTGGAAAGTTTCTACAGTGTCTGAATTCTCAGACCAGCTGCCCTTGGCCTCCTTGGGACACTCAAGCCTTCCATGTGTCAATTCCCAGGAGGGCTGACTGGCTGATAGGCTGCTGGATGAACAGTGTCAAGCAGCCTCACCACATGGATCACCAGGACAGGTAACCATCTCCTAAAGCTGTGGGGAACCTGGGCTCCTCGCCTCCTGGGCCTGTTAGTGGAGCAAGGCAGCTACCACCGGGACACCTTTCCCAGGCCCCTCAGTAAGGAGCAGGGCTTGAATGTGAGGACAAGGAGGGGGACTCCAGCTGCCACTTTCCTTGAAGACAAGTCCACAGTTTTCTTCCTTGTATGTGGTTGCTCTTGTCTCAATCCTCTAAATATCTTTGTCACATACAGAGACCCCGGGGTTCAAAATGAGCTCTGAAAGACGCCTTTGTGTACTAGGTTGAAACACATGAATCAAAAGCAGTAGTGAGCTTCCTTCCACCATCCCTAAAGAGGAGGCAGAGGGGAGAGACTGGTGGAGCTGAGTAAGGCACTGGGGGAGGGCTGGATCATTCTGGAAGCGTGGATAACCAGACTGCAGATGTTGGAGCAAGACTTTGGGGTCAAGATGCAGGATGAGGGCCGGGGTGTGAGGAGGGTGCAGGGGAGCTCTTGACTGCTCTGTACACCCCTTGGAAGCCAGAGAAGCCTTACATTGACAGTTTTTAACACTGATCTACAGTATAAGATTTCTTTTAGCACAAAACGGTCGACTGCTGTAAAGCAAATTTGTAAACAACTGCTCTCGTCTGGCTTTACTGTTGAGAAATAGGATACTGAGGGCCAGGGAGGGGAGGGACATCACCTAGAGTTACCCTGCTCATGGTGGAGTTAGACTTGGAATGCAGCCCTTCTTACCACAGACTGGCAATCCCTCTAGACCACACATAAGTGACTTGTAACAGCTGTGTAGGGAACACACTTGGATCCATTTAGGGTGAGGAAGGGCTGAGGACAGACTGGTACAGATCCTGGTACAGGAACACAAAAGTGTTCACATTTCTTGTGCATGGTGGTGGTTGCCATATGCCAGTCCAGACCTGGTAACATACTTGGCTCACTTGTCCACTGTATTAGTCAAGATTCTCTAGAGAAATAGAACCCAACAGAAAGAGAATGAGAGGGAGAGAAAGAGACAGGAGAAGAGAGAGAGTGGGGGAGAGAGAAAGAGAGAGAGAGAGAGAGAAAGAGAGAGAGAAAGAAAGAGAGAAAAAGAGAAGGAGGAGGAGGAGGAAGAAGAGAGACTACTTAGTTTAAGGAATTGTCTCACCCAATTATGTGGACTGCTAAGCCTGAGATCTACAGGGTAGGCAGGCAAGCTGAGACTCAGGTGAGATTGATGCTGCACTCTTGGCCTCTTTGGGGAAACTCAGGCAGAGTTTTCATGTTGTAGTCTGTGGGCAGAATTTCTTCTTCCTTTGGGGCCCTCAGTCTTTGCTTTTAAAATCCTCAGCAGATTGAATGAGGCACATATATATTATGAAAATTCATCTGCCTTACTCAAACTTTACTGATTTAAATATTAATCAAATAAACCGAGCACCTTCTTGGCAGCATCTAAAATAGTATTTCACCAAATGATTTAACATATGGCTTAGCCAAGTGGACACATAAAATTAACCATTGTATCCATATTGCCCCTACAGCAGCTAAGGGAGGGGGGCAACAGTTGGCTTTGGGCCTGAGGAGAAGGAAAAGTTGGCCCCTCTGTAGGGAGAGCATAGGAGCAGAAGGGTAGCTGGTGTGGTATGGCCCAGAGGACTGTTAGACTTTACAACAGGGTAGGTCCCTGTGGGAGGAAGAAGAGGAAGCAGGTGCCCCTGGGTCTAGGAGACAGGGGCCATCAGGTGTGTGCCATGAAGAAGTTCTCAGTAGGAAAACCTCAGGAGCCAAGACTCCTCCTAGAAGTTTCTGACTGGAGATGACTTACTCCACATTTAGTTTGGAGGGGTTTTCTGGGAGCCATTCAGGGGTCCTTCAATGCAAGGGCCCAAGCTGCTGTAGCTGCTGGGTATGGGTTCTCAATCAGAGACACAGAAGAACAGACAGTGCTGCTGGGTTGTGGCCTGCCTTTGAGGGGAGGAGAGGCAGCCTGAGCCAGTGTGCATATCTGAGGCTCTCCAGAAGCTGCTCCCACACCTCCCCATCCCCCACAGTTGCTCTTGGCCTGACATACTAGCTTGTGCTAAAGACCAGACCCTTGGGAGGTGAACTATATGGAGAAATACTGGAGCCCAGGACTGGGGCCCAGGGCTTGATCCAACTCTGCCTTCCTCCTTGGAAATACCCATGTTCCAGTTGCCCCATCCCCTAGTCCATTATGCCCACAACCTTGGATTCCAGCACAAAACTTGACCTTCCATCCAGGATACTCAGTCAAGGGAAGCAGGTTTTTTAAAATACCCACTATGTGCTATCAACCTTATCACTTCCCCATCTCCCTGGGGATTCCTATCTTCTGGCTGGTCCCCTCATCTTACATCCCAAGAGAAAAAGCTCTTTTGAGGGTTTCTGGTCCTCTGTTTGCCTCTTAGCAGTAGCCCAGAGTGGCTCTCTGAAAAGAAAGTTCTTCCCTCCTACTGCCAGCCTGCATCTGTCCCTGCTCTGACCAGTCCTTCCTGAAGCCCTGGCCATAAGACCAGCTTATATTAGAACTTGGCAGTGCAGTCATCACCATGAAGTGAATGGAGCTAGTGGGTTTCTCTTCCCCCATAAAGAACAACAAGAAGAATGCTATCAAGGTTTCTTTCTGTACAGACTCTCAATTATGCATCATTGAAATCCTAAAGCAGATACTAATCTGATGTACAGTTAGCGGAAGAACTAGCCTTAGAGAGAGCAGCTAGCTTGCTCAGGGTATTGCAGGGGTGGAAATGGGCTGGGAATCCAGAGCCCTCCAAATCCTAGTCACTTGGGGGCAGGGCTAGCTTCTCCTCTGCACACACAGATCTCAGCAAAGAGTTGACCTCTACCCTGTTCTAACCAGCCAGCCAGCAGATGAGAAAGCAGGCTTGCTAGAAGCCCCAGCTTAGGTTTCAGTAATGTAGGACCATCCCAAATGGAAACAGTGTCTTTGGGGGAATATTTTTGAATGAGAGGCCATCCAAGGGGGGAACACTTTAAGATGAGGAGTAGGAGTGCCTCTATCTCCAGGGTCCTCATAGTGCTGCAGCCACAAGCCCCTAAAACTTTGCTCCAGGTGGTCCTGTTCCCAGGCCTGGAAAGATCTAGATGGGCTCCTTAGCTACCCTGTTCCCATGTCTCACCCCTATTTCAACACCTACCATCTCAACAGTCCAGGCCCTTCAGGAAAGGACCATGATCTCCCCTCCCACCTCAAATTCTAGAGCCTTCATTCATTTTCCCTCCACAGTGCTATTTCCACTGGGCTTAGTCCCTGTATCTCCTATCTTTGCCCTCACCTATCGCAGGGCTATAGCTCCCAAGTCCTTATCAAAACAATTCCTAGTATGCTGCCTCAAGCTGTTGCCCTGCCCCTGAGTTTTCTGATATGCCCATTGGGAGGGGTTTTGCCATATTCTCCACACCCTCAATTTTTACATTGGACCCTAGCCATTCCACAGTGTGATTGTGGCCAAGAGAGGAAGTATTGCATGCAGGTGGCAGAGTAAGCCTACTCTTGAAGGCTGGAATCTGCTCTAGGGAAGCAACCAAGTAGGCCTGGGTGAGCATGCTCATCCCCCTTGGGGACCAACCCTGTCCCCTGAAAAACTAATAAATGGCAGTATTAGAACTCACCCAGTGCAAACCATGGGGAAAGCGCCCTGTAGAATCACAGAACTGGAGCCTTGGGGAGTAGACAGTGCCCTCAAAGCAGCTTACACAGAATCTCCAAGCCAGGTTGAATATCAGGCCCTGGGACTGCTGAATCAAATGCAAATTTCCTGGGCTCTGTGCCAGAGACAACAAATGAGAATCTTGGGATAAGCAAGAGGTATGCAGTTGCATCTTTAAATGGGCTCCACAGGTGGTTGGCTCCACAACTTGGGGAACTACAGCCCCAAATCATGTCTTTGTAGAGTGGGACCGGAAGTCCAGCTCCTGCCTTCCACTGTGAGGTTCTCTCACCTATGTCATCGCACCAGCCTCTGCCAAGGCTGAGAAGCTACGTTGATGAGTCACTAGCTGACAACAGTCAGAGTGCCTTGAAGACATGACTCATATCAGACCACAGATGAAGATGAAGATGTCAACAGGAGATGCTGGGCATGCCTCATGTATTCTGCTGCCCTTGTAGTGGATGCATGCAGTAGGAAGAGTCCTAAGAGGGAGCCATTGTACCTGTGTGTTAGCAGGAAGTCTACCTAGTAAAGCCTTCTGTTGCTGTGGACCCAAACATACTACTCATCCAGTACTCAGCCAGGAGCAGACATGGCTCCTGCCCTTAGGAAACTTCAAGAAGCAAGAAGCTCATTACTGGGATGAGGTACACTGAGGGACAGTAGAGATGGAGGAAGACCAGAGGGGCTGTGGATCAATAGAAGGGAAGTTCTGAAGGTAGACAGAATTTGTGTGCACAGTTCCCAAGTCCTGTAAGGAAGGGAGAGGCCAGACCAGCACAATGGTGCACACCTGTAATTCCAGTGACTCAGGCTGAGGCAGGAGGATCACAAGTCCAAAACCAGTTTCAGCAAAAGTGAGGCCCTGAGCAACTCAGTGAGACCTTGTCTCTAAATAAAATACAAAACAGGGCTGGGGATGTGACTTAGTGGTTGAGTGCCCTGAGTTTAATCCCTACTACCAAAAAATTTTTAAAAATAAGAAAATGAAGGGAAAGGCTCATGAGGATGGTACCCAGCATGGTAGAAGAGATTAGAGGTGTACAGGATGAAGTGAGGCTGGGACTGGAGGAGAACCTTTTTTTTAAAAAAAAAAAAATTTTATTTAGTTGTAGATGGACATGATACCTTTATTTTTTTTATTTATTTTATGTGGTGCTGAGGATAAAACCCAGTACCTCACATGTGCTAGGCAGGCGCTCCACCACTGAGCTACAACCCCAGCCCCTGAAACAGAACCTTTGAGGTCCAGTAAAGATGCATCATTTTCAGGGCCATGGAAGGGCCAATAAACATATGAAAAGATGCTCCACATCACTAGTCAATAGGGAAAGACATAGCATTGATAAAAACAAAACAGAGAAAATAACAAGTATTGGCAAGGATGTGGAGAAAGCAGAACACTTGGACATAGCCAGTGTGACTATAAAATGGAGCAGCCACTGTGGAAAACAGTTCTGCAAAAAGTAAAATATTTAAGGTATCACCCAGCAATCCCATTCCCTGGGCATACATTTAAAAAAATTGAAAACAGGTATCTGTACAAAGAATGTCCATAGCAGAATTCCACTGTGGACAATGCAAATGCACATTGGCTGATGAACAGATGAACAAAATGTACCATGTTCATATGATGGAATATTATTAAGTCATAAAAAGTAGTGTAGTACAGATGCATGTTACTGCAGGGATAAACCTTGAAAAAATTATGCTCAGTGAAAGAAGCCAGACACAAGTGGTCACATACTGCATGATTCCATTTCCATGAAATGTCCAAAAGAGACAAATCCATAAAGACAGGATATAAATGGTTGCCAGGAGATGAAGAAAGGGGAAATGAGGGAATGAGTGCTTAATGGGTAACTTCTGAAATAAGACAGTGGGGATTGTTGAATAATGTTGTTAAATGGAAAATTTTATTAAACACATTCCCATAACGTAAAGGGGAGGGGCAGTTGAGGGTCTGAGGTAGCAGACAGAACTACCAATTCTGAGCACTTCTGTGTTTCTTCTCTCTCTCTCTCTCTCTCTCTCTCTCTCTCTCTCTCTCTCTCTCCTCCCTCCCTCCCTCCCTGCCCTCTGTGGGAAGCTCCAGCACAAAGTAGGTGCACACAGTCAATGCCACTTTTGTTCCCCATGAAAGGCAGTGTGTTTTGGTTCATTTCTTAACTGGGTGGCCATGGAGCAGATCCCTTCACCCCTCAGTGCCACCATATCTTTGTGCAGAAAATGTAGGTAGGACCAGTCCTGCCTTCCTTCTAGCACCTCTTGCTCCACAAAGTCCACCAGTCTGAGTCCCAGGAGCTGACATGGCCTGTTTACCTTATCAGGATGCGTGTTCCCTCAGAGCACAAAGTCCTGCCTGCCTCTGGTTCAGTCTCTTTGGGAGGGTAGGAAGGACTCTGATACTTAGATTTCCAGAAAATCCCAAAATGGGTCATTGTCACTCAATTCCATGGCAGCAGCATGACAATGACTTCTACTGTTAGACTGCGAAATTCCTGAGAACATCAAGAAAGTGTAATGTGATCTGTGCTGTTGTTCTAAGACCCTAAGAATGTCACACGGAATGTTGTTTTTAAAATGATGAACAATAAAGACTCAGGGAATCCCTGCAGGTCTTTTCCTCAGACCTTTACCCAATTTCCTCTTCCTGCTGCTAACCCATAGATTTCTTTCAAGCTCTTCTCCCTTCTGACTGCCTTACCCACCCCACCCCCATCCTGAAGCCTTATCATTTTGGTCTCTGAGATGGGTTTCACGTGAATATGAAAGGAGTGAGGCTGAATCCAATCTGTTGTCTATACAACATGCTTATTAAAGGCTAGCTATAATTACAGTAACTTGAAATAACAAATGTCAGTGCAGATCTTTCTCCTGGCGCTTTTTTTTTTTCCACACAAAATCTGTCATCTAAAGGAAAAGACTGTATTTTTGCCTCTGGGGCAAAACCAATCACACTGGCTACCTTTGGGTTAATATATATTAAAGTATTCATCTCCAAACCAAAGCAATCATAAAATATTATTTCTAATTCTGATCTATACCTCAACAAAAAGTAAACAAATTAACATATTGGTTTTGCCCCATTTGCCACCTGAAGAGGTTGAGTGTGACAGACTGAATGTTTGTGTTTCACCAAAATTCACACTGCAGGGATTCCCTGAGCTTTTATAAGTTTTTCACCAAGATTCATGCACTAAGCCCCAGTGTAATGGTATCTGGAAATGAGGCCTTTAGGAGGCAGTTAGAATTAGATGAGGTCGTGAGGCTGACACCTCTATAATGTGAATAGTGTCCTTATAACAAAAAGAAAACAACACCTGATCTTCTCTTCTCCAACCTGTGAAGTTACAGGGAAAAGGCTAACCAGTAAACAGGCCCTCACCCAGAACAAACTCTGCCAGCCCCTTGATCTTGGACTTCTCAGCTTCTGGGAGTAAAAGAATAAATGTCTATTGTTTATAAATTACCCAAGCTAAAGTGTTTGTTATAGCAGCCCAAGTTGTATAAGGTACTGAAGTTTGCAGATAAAATGTGTCTTGACCAATGTCACCCAATCTTGAACTTTCTGCTCCCCTCATTGACAACTCTGGGAGACTTCAGGCAGAGAAGCCCTTGCTCCTGAAAACAGAGCCCCTTCAACCTGCCCCCAAGTCTCACCTGACATCTTCCTCAGCTACCTCTGGACCACAGAAAAGACAACTACAGGATAAATGCTTTCAGGATCAAAACAGTGCATAAAGTAGTAACCATTAATTATAGTCCTAATGGTGTCTTCCAAAATCTTTATAAAGCTGCGATACTCTAATCAAGGGATTATAGGAATGCTCGAGAGTAATCGCCTGGATAGATCACTCAGGATTTTTCAAAGGAATGGAACCAATAGGAACTCAATTAATAGATGACAGAGGAAAGAAAGAAAGAAAGAAAGGAAGGAAGGAAGGAAGGAAGGAAGGAAGGAAGGAAGGAAGGAAGGAAGGAAGGAAAGAGAGAGAGAGAAGAAAATAAGAAAACAAACGGAGATTTTAAGGAACTGGTTCACAAGTCTGTGGGGACAACCAATCAGAACTGTGTAGAGCAGGTTGAAAGTCTCTTGGAACTCAGCAGGAGTTGACACTGCATCCCAGAGACAGAATTTCTTCCTCTCTGGAAAACATCCTCCTTTGCATTTAAGCTTCTGACTAATTAACTGGAACCCATTCACATTGCCAAAGACTAAAGTTGACTCATTGTAAACACTAACCACAGCTATCAAACAAATTCACAGCAACTCTTACATTGCCTGTACCACATTGGCTGAAATCAGAGTTTGCTGATTATTTGGCCACCTGAATTCTCTAGTTACCATCCCGTCTCCCTAAAGAAACATTTAGATCTGTTTGAACTGCATTGTTGTCTTGTAATCAAGTTAGCAAGTAGACTATACTTGAAAAAATAAAATGACAAAAGGAAAGCAATAGAAAACATGCAATCACATCTTACATAGTATTGAAAAATATCAGTCATGAAATTATATTACCATTTATATTGATTTGCACTTACCTTTGTATGGGTTCTTGATGCAAAATGTATTTATTACAACAAAAATCTTCGAAAATCACCAATTTATCCAATAAAACCATTGTGCAGGTAGGAAAATTGATGCCTAAATTGAAGATGGGATTTATTGAAGGTTATGTAGTGAGGAAGGGAAAGGAAAGCTTAAAAATCGATGAGTATCCTGACCTGAGCAGGCTGGTGAGTCCCAGAACCTGTGGGTTATAGTGACATAAAATCTATGAGGAAAGGAGCTGGGGTTATGGTTCAGCGGTACAGCGCTGGCCTGGCATATGTGGGGCCCTGGGTTTGATCATCAGCACCATAAATAAATAAATAAATAAATAAATAAATAAATAAATAAATAAGATGGAGGTATTGTATCCAACTACAACAAAAAATTAAATATTAAAAAAAATCTGTGAGGAAGAAGTGTTGTAAACCTGGGGTACAAAGCCACCACACACTCCATAGTGTCAGTCTCAGTGTTGGAATTCTATTTCCAGCACCTGCCCAAAGACATTAATAAGCCAGAGGCCCAGTTAGTGTTTCATCTATCCACTCAGGCTCCTGCTTCATCCTCTAAGTATTTCTGGAAGTCCCCACATGAGCTCTTAAAAGTACTTACAAATCTTTCTGTCAACTCATCATTACCTTGGCAGTGCCAGGAGTCTGGCCTTAATACTTGCCCAAGCTTCCTCACAACACAGCAGAACGGAGTTCTCGCAGGAAAAGGGGAAGCAGCCTTGCCCCTACCTAGTGGACACACTTTGTTCTCTAGGCTCTATAAAGCAAGAATCACTGGGCCCTGAGGCCATGGGGCCCTCAGTAGAACTGTAACTCCCACTACTTTGAAGGAAGTAGCTGTTCCTGGGATTCACAGACCTAGCCACCTAACTCCTCCACCCTTCCTCCTCTCAACTGGTGGCCCCACCAGACCTAGGGCACATGTCCAGGAGAGTTCTTTGATCTGTTCACAAGTCCCTATGCTGAGCTCTCAGCACTTGATTTGGAGGTCAAGAGTTAATCTTCCTTGCCAGTTATAGTGGTGCACACCTGTAATCACAGCGGCTCAGGAGGCTGAGGCAGGAGGATTGCAAGTTCAGTGAGGCCCTGTCCTTAAATAAAATATAAAAAGGGTTCAATGGTATGTGGCTCAATGGTTAAGAATCTAGGTTCAATCCTGGGTACCGAAACAAAACAAAACAACAACAACAAAAAAGAGTTGACCTCCTCACTCACTTATCCCCTGATCTCAACTGTCAAGGTAACATGATTTTTGCCCCAACATCCTTCTCTCAGTTGGGATTAAGACTCAGCCAAAGCTCTCAGTAGGGACACTGTCTCCCAGCATTGTTCATCCATCACCAGATTAGAGAACACAGAAGTTTTAACCAGGTCTTCATGTCCCAATCATGGGACTGGCTGTTCTTGTAACCTTCCGAAAACTTCCATTTAGGAAGAGAAAAATCTGCCCAAATAATGCAAACTATGTTGAGTGCTATCCACAATTTGGCCAAATTTGAACATTCCATATATTGTGATAGAGAAGACAGCAAAACTTGGTGTGGGGCCCTGCCAGCAGGACCTCACAAGAGATCATCAACAGGTGGTACTGCAATTAACAAAATAACAAGACTTCTTGGAACAGGGTTCTCTCAGTGTTTGTGGAATGATAATGCCTTACTTTCCACAACAAAGGAATGTTACTGAAATAAACACTTATCACGGTAGATCATCTCTTGTGCCCTCTCATCCTATTGTGCATTGCCATTGGCTGCATGGTCTTCCCTTTCTGATCTAACTTCAGTGCAGATAGAGAAGGGTCTGTTTTAGAACAGAACATTTGTTGGTGTACAGGCCACCACTGTACACAAAAGGCAGGGAAGTGAGTTCAAGTCCCAACTCTGCTTTTGGTAATATGTGTGGGAATCTGGAAAAAATAAGTCTATAGTTTCTAATTGGACAGCTAGATAGAGTGAGGAACCAGGCTGCTGAGGGAGTGATTGTCAGGAAGGTCCTATAGGCACTGGAAAAGCTTCTTCCTCTATTGGCTCCTGCTATATAAAGGAGTTTTAGCAGGGCAGGGGTTACCTCTCAGGGGCTCTGGACTTACAGTGACACTCAAGGAGGCTGCCTGCTACTTCTCCTTGAAGAATGTCAGCCATAGGCAGCATCCTGCATACCTCAGGGTATTTCTAGGTGCTGGGTTTTGTTAAGCAGATTCCTATACTTGAGTGAGGGTTATCTTCCCAGAGTTCTCAGTGTGGTTGCTGAGAAGCACCTTCTGAGGGTAAGGAGCAAAGAAGCCCATTTGGGGCTGGTCTTACTGCTTTCTCTATATTTCTCTGGTTAGTTGTCGTTAATGCATCCCTTAGTATAAGTGTTAGCTTAGCACCATCTAGTAATTTCCTTGGGTTTGCAGAGAACTGACCAGGGTCAGCAGCTTACTGTGTAGCCCAGAAGAATGGCTTGGTAGCCAAGAGGCTATGTATCCTGGGGCCAAAATAGGGCTTCTTACAAGGGCCTCTCGCCTGTCTGTTCTAGACCAGGATTTCTACCCAGAGTTGCTCATGCTGACATTGCCTGTTCCTTGTCAAAAAAAGTAAAATAATAATAATAAAAATAAATAATAAGAAAAATAATTTTAAATAGTGAAATAAGCTAGAAGATAGCATGCTAAAAGGAAAGAAGATTGACCGCAAAAAACAAGCAATGCTAACAATAAAGACAAAGGCCACCAAAGGACACTGTCACATGGGGCCCTAAGAGGTGAGTGGCCACAGCAATTGCTCTGTGGCCAGTTAGGGCCAAGCTGGAATTCCTGCAGGGTACTCAGAGGTATTTCACAAGGCTCAACACCTACAACCCCGCTTCAGGACAGAGACTTGGGGACCTTGGCAGTTCACTCAGCTATTTGTTCTGCCCACAAGCAGGCCTACACTGTAGTCATGAGCTCCCCCCCCTTTTATCTCCAAGGTAGTCCATTCCCCAGGTCTCTCTAGGTTTCAGGTCCCAGCTAGAAATTTCAGCAAAATGCCCTCCTTCCTTCTCTCCAGATGCTCTCTCAGACCCCTTCTCATCCAATAAGGGCAAAGTTTGGACCAAGTTACTGATGGCAAACATATTTAACAGTAGCCCACGTTGCTGGCAACAATGAGTATAGCACTTCACATTTCACTGAAGACTTTTGCCACCTGATTCCCTAGTGGCCTCTCAGAAGGAGAAGCTCTTACACTCATCACGGCTCTTCTGTCTACCTTATTGACTAATGGAGAAGCCTACTAGGAGCCAAATGGGTAGTCCACAGATGGGACTAGGATAAGCTGTAGTCATGGCCTAAAGCCACAGCTGCCTTTTCCTGGAGGGCACAGTGGTAGAATGACACCAACAGCATACATGTCTCTAGGGCCACTACATTGAACAACTCTAGGGGGCAGTACTGGTGTTGTAAATGATGCCTAATTGTGGACGATGATTGCTCTGTAGTCAACCAGGGCCAAACTTGATTCCTAGCAAGGTCTCCAGATGTAATATTCAAGGCGTAGGAGCTACCAATCTCCCTTAAACCACAAATGACAGATCCTGATGCACAACACGTGGAGTGGGACAACATAATGGTTCTGGAACCAACAGCTGTGATTTTCAATACTGAGTCCCATTATCTGTCTGTTTGGCAGGCCACTTGCCGTCTCTGGTTTGCTCTCTTTTTAGAAGCTCCCTCTAAAGAAAATGGAAGACAGCTCTTCCTGAACCAATTCTAATTTCATTGAACAGACCTCCCAGAAGTGCTTGCTCTGAGATGGGCCCTGTGCTAGGGTCTGGACTGCCACTCAGCCCAATGTTCGCAGGACTCCTTGTCTAGTGGAAATAATTTAAACTGTTTAGAATTTCCTAAGGAGCCTTCACATAAATATCTTTAGTTAAACCTTTTTATTGTTTAAATAAAAAAGAGAAATGCTTCAGGCATAAATGTACACAGCTTAACAAATTATTGTCAACACTTGTGTAACCATTACCAGGTTCAGAAATATAGCTTTAACAGCTCTCCAGAAGTCCCCAGATGCACTTTCAGTGACACTTATGACCCCTCACTCATTCCTGCCTTCTCTGAGAATCACTTCCTTTGTGTTCTTTATATTGTACCACCTAAGGGCACATGCTGGAACACCAAAGATTGTTTTTGCCTGTTTTGAAGTTTACAGAAATGGAAAAACATAATGTACATTTTTTCTTAATTCATATTTTTCAAGTTTTTATTTTGAAATAATTATAGATTCACAGGAAGTTGCAAAAATAGTACAAGAAGGTCCCATGTATTCTTTATCTAGCTTCCCCCAATGGTACCATCTTGTATAATTATAATATAATATTGAAATTAAGAAACCTATATTAGTACAGTCCTCTGACCTTATTCAGATTCCACCATCCATTTGTATATACTTCTACAATATATACACATTACCCAATATCTCACATGGCCAACATTAAGCAGTGTGGGAGAGTTCTAGGGGCTCCATATCCTCACCAACACTTGCTATCATTGCTTTGGTTAATTCTAGCCATTCCATGGGTAAATATTGGATCTCATCATTCTTTGCATTTGCATCTCCCTTAAAACTAGGAAATCTTATACAATTTCACATAGTTTTTAGATATTTGGATTTTCTGGCTTACAAATTACGTGTTCCACCTTTTGCCATTTTTTATATTGAGATGTTTATCTTTTTAAACAATTTGTGGAACTTTGTAAAGTATATTTGGAATTGAATCCCTTTGTCAGTTTCATGTATTGCAAATGCCTTTTCTCAATCTGTGACTTGCTTTTTCACTATTGATATAGTCCAGCTGGTCTATTTTATGTGTGGAGTTTATTCGTGTCATGTTTAAGAGATCTTTCCCTATCCTTAGGTCATGAAGATATTCTCGTGTATGATCTTCTGAAAGCTTTATAGTTTTACCTTTAACATCTAAGTCCTTAATCCACCTGTACTTGATTTTTGTGTATGATGTGAAATAGGAGTCCTATTTCATTCTTTATCCTGTGGATACCCAATCATCCCTACATGATTGATTGAGGAGACTATTCCTTCCCCACTCCTGTTCAGTGTCTCTTCTGTCATAAATCAGGCTTTATCTATGCACAGTTCTGCCTGTGGGCTCACTCTTCTATTCAGTCTGTCTCTTTGTCTAGTCTTATACCAAAACTACACCCAGCAGATGTCTCTCAACTGCTATTGACTCAAGCTGTGCACATTAGGGGTTAGAAGCCTAAAACTTAGGGATAGCTAGATTAATAAGGATCTTGAAAGTCAATCAGAAGGGCCCAGATTTGACCTGAGGAGTAAAGGAATGCCCTGACATGTCAAGGAGCAAAAGAGAAATTATAAATGAGCATCTTAGGAAGATAAATCTGAGAGTCAAGCTAAGCATCAGCATGGGGCTGAGAGAAGAATGCAGAGGTTATTGTAGTGGTCAAAGGCTGACATCCTGAGTACCTGGAGAAAGGAAGCAGTAGTGGAACAAAAACAAAAGTGATGAGTATAAAAGACATTTAGAAGAGAAAGTTGAAATGATGGTACTTCACTATGAGTCAGTGTAAAAGGGAAGGAATTGGAAACTAAAAATTGGTGCCAAGCTTTCCAGCTTAGAAACCAGGAGATGATTCTGGTTTGATGAAAGAGGTTCATAAAGTACCTAGGGGGTGTTTTCCACATTCAATACTGAAAGTCCAATTCATGTTCTAGACAATCAGACACAGTAGTTTTCACTGTACAGAGATCACCTCAGCCCAGATGTGGAACAGCGATCCCACGGCCCATGGCTTTGGATGTTTGAGTGTTGAAGCAGAATTTCGGGCCACATTCAGGCCCCCTTATGCATTGCTAATTGTATCTGCTTTGCTGTTTTTATAATAAGGACATCCTGAAGCATATGAGTCGATCACTAAGCAACTGCCTTTCCAATGACAAAGGTCATTCATATTAAAGCAACAGCAGCAACACAAATAGTGACCTAAACCAGCAGAAAGTCCAACTTAAAAAGGACAAAAACAAAAACAAAAATGGCTAGCCCTGGGCTAATTCATGGAATCCTGTGAACTTAAACATATCCAAAATGTACTTTGGATACTTGCAAATACATGTAAATGTTGTTTTTTTTTTTTTTTCTGTTGCACATAGCAACCTTTCTCTCAATCAACCTATCCCTGCTGACATGCACCAAAGCATTCAGGACTAATATTATTACTGAAAAGTCAAAAACGTATTTACAGAGACTGAGTGTGTGCAAAGAGCAGATGAAGCAAGTCCCTTGAGAAAATAAAATCCCATAGCATATTATGCTGTGTAAAGACTAAAATAGTGTTTACAACTCAATTACACCCCCAACTGGGTTGATAAAAAAAAGAGACTATTCACATTTTAGATCATAAAAAAAACATTTTCTTAATCTTCTAAAGATCAAATAAAATTAAAGTTTAAGATAAGAGTCACCTGGTAAAATCTGATGTGAAAAATGTTTGGCAAATAATTAAAAGGGATTTGGTAACATAATAGCTAGCTAATTTCAGTACATACTTAATATTTAATAAAGAATGGGTTACAGTCAGTCGGCTTTTTCTTTTCTTTTCTTTTTGGTATAAGGGGGAGAAGCACCTGTCACTGATAGTACTAGTGATGTTTGCAGAAGACATCAAATGTGCCATGAAAGCATGGGAGTGTACCCTGAGCCCAAAAGGCTGAGTCAGCAAAACTAGGCCCTTGGAGACATCAGTTCCTAAAACACAGGAGGCTAAAATGTGGCACAGGCCAGGAAGTCAATGTCTTGTGTTTCTGTAGCCACTTCTAATTTGTTTTGTAAGGAGAAAGCCAATGCAGATTTTCCTTCCAGGTCTCAGAAATCCTATGCTCAACTCACTCAACCTTTGAATGTAGAAATCTCCAGAAATACTGAAACTCACAGGTATTATGAGCCTAGGTATTCATCCATCTTGTTCATTCCTTTACTCATTCACTCAATCCAACGTTTACCCATTTGCTCACTCATCTCCTCGTTTACATTCATTAACACACATATATTCACTGACTTGCCCATTCATTCACACACTTTCCCTCATTCATCCATTCACTCACACATTCACTTTTTGTCCACTCATCTGTTCACTTATCCATTCGCTCAATTATCCATCCACTTGTTTACTCACTCTCTCATCCATTCACTTACTCACCCATGTATTTATTTATTCAGTTTACAATTCATACACATTTTTCAAGTGTATGCCTGGTGCTCTGGGGACTACAGAGAAGATCAGATCTTGGATCCTCAAGGCCTCTCAAGGATCTCACAGGGATACACAGGAAGTAATCATATCACAAGACAGGGGTAGTAAAGGCAATTTGAAAGTAAAAAATTCCCAAGAATGTAGAAGGAGAAGATAATTACACTTCTAAATGTCCATGTCTACATAGTTCACTTCTCTTGTGTGTTGCCTCTTATTCTTCTATGTCAACTGCACAAGGACAGAGATTTTTTTCTGTTTTATTTACTACTGTTTTCCCTATGCCTAGAACAGTGCCTGGTATATAGTGAATGCTCACATAAATATCTCTTGAATAAATCAGTGAATCATAGGAGAAAGTGGGAGGAAATTGATGGTTCTCTCATTGGAAATTCTTTGCAGAGGAAAGAATCCTGAAGATGGACCTTGCTAAAAGAAAAAGGGTCTTTGTGGATAGCTGTCATTGAGTGGGCTCTTGGTCTAAGGAAATAGCTGGAACAATGGTCTGAGAATGGGAAATGGCACAGTGTACTCAGGGAACAGAGTTTTCCAGCAAAGAGAATGTAGGATACTGGGTGAGAATGGTGCCAGATAAGGTTAGGACCAAATCTCTCTGAGAGCTTTGAAAGGCATGTGTTTTCCTGCACGTGTTAGAACCTCTAGGGGAAAAAATTGATATCCACTTACTGGGAATGCTGGCTGCCTGCTGGATCTGAGCCTCACCCCTCTGAGAGCCTGCAAAAGAGCTAGGGCCTGCAGAAGAGCTGGATTCCATTCACCAAAGTACCTGTGAAGCACCCACTGTGGCAGTGAGAAAAGGCTGTATTAGCAGCAGAAAGGACTAGCAGAATGCATAACAGGAAGGGCCCCTGACAAGGAGGGAGGCAGGGTGGGGGTGGGGGTGAGTGTAGGCCAAGCTGGGCCTCCTAGCCTGGCTGTCAGACCAATGATGGAGACAAGCCAGCTGATCTTAAGGGCCCCTGCAACCCTGACATTCTGGGATTCTAATTATAGAAGCCAAAGCTTCATTTCAGATAGCTGGGGAAATCCTTGGGTTGGATTTCACCTCCTGGGGGCTTGTAGTTCAGCTGGCACTGAGGCAGTTAAAAAGGAATGGAATGGAAATCCAGAGAGTCTACATCAGCCTAATTGTCTCTCAGCAGACTGTTTGCTTCTAGATGTCAGCAGCTCTTTGAGGAATGCGGAACAGCAGCCTTTCCACAGGCAAGGGTCGGGTTTGGTTCCTGATCTTTGCTTTTTGCATTGTGAAGAGGGTGGGTCATATAGGCCAAGAGGAAATCAAAGGCCAGATTCCTTCCAGACTTCCTTTCCAAAAAATCTAAAAGGAAAGGTAGAGCTCTCATCAAATGGACAGGGCCACTCTTCCCATAAGCAAGTCTCAGTTTTCATGGAAGTCTGTCACACAGGCAGCCGAGAGGGAAGCCCCCATTCAAATGGCTCAGCTGATTTGCCCTTTCTGGGTCTGCCCAAGTGGGGCCCATGGGAGGCCAGTGGCATTGAGTATCATTCCAACACAGAAGCTATATCCACACAAAGAAACTGGTTTAGGAAAAAGGCTATGAACACTCAAACAACTGGTTACAAGAAAATCACCAGGACAAGTCATGAAAAAAAAAAAAATTGACTCTGACTTCAAACCAGATAGTAATCAGCTATTTATCTGTTTTTACTAAATTTTGCTGCTTGTTTGAAAAGCCCAAGTGGGGTAGGATCCAACACCAAGAAGGCCCAGCAGACCCATGCAGTGGTTTGAGGTTGATGAAATCTAGCATTTGAGGTACTGAGGAGAGGGAGGGAGAAAAATAAGATGCAAGAGGGGTTGAGCTTTGCCATATGATGCTGGGGGGCACCGTTGCTGAAGTGGGAAGCACAGATAAGGTGTGAGGTGAAAGGTTGTGAAGATTGCTGGATTGACAAGCCATGGGCCATCCTGAGGGAGTGGCCAGCAAAGGAGCTGGGAAGACAGAGGCACCAGGGGCATATGGAGGAACAGCTTTCAGGCATCTTTTCAGCCATCTTCATAGGGGCCAGGGAGGTGGGGACAGAGAATTTCAGGTTTGGCCACACTCAGTTGGAGAAGCTTAAGAAATACCTGTATGGACATATCCTGCAGGTTGTTGGATATACAAGTTTGGAGCTGAGGAAAAAGCAGAACTGAGAATGCAAAGGAGTGACAGTCTCCTCCCGCAAACCTACTCCAAACCCCTTTTCAGTACCAGGACCACACAGTAGTTTAAGTTTCACCAGAATCCCAGGGGCCCTGTGCTGGGGGCTTCTGGGCCCCTCTGCTGCTCTGCAGGGCTGTGCTAGGGGCCCTGAGCTGCCCACTCCTCATGGGCCCAGGGACCCTGCCAGCCTACAAGTCTTTGTGGCTGGGTCTCACTTCCCCATCTCTGTTCTGGTCACGTGGAAGACTCCCTGTCCAAGCCTCCCCTCTGCCCCACTCAGCCTCCACCCCCAGGGGCTCTCCCTCCCCTTCTGCCCTCCACAGATAACCAGAGGCAAGCTCAGCAGTGGGAGGCATGGTCTGTACTGCAGGCTGCCCCTCCCCTGCCGCGTGGGAGACACAGAGCCACCTGTGTGCCCCAGCTGGGTGGGCTGTGCCACCAGAGCCAGTGCCAGGCCAGGAGTGTGCTGTGGGCCAGTGGCCATCTCAGCCTGTTCTCCTTTGCACAGTGGCTCAGTCCCAGGGGCCGCTGATAGAGCCACAAGCCTGCAAAGGGCAGTGGCCCCCTCCCTCCCGCTTCTAAGTGGGAGGAGCCCACTTCTTGGAAGGGCTCTGGGAGACAGACAGATGTTCAGGCAGGAGGTCAAAGGGACCCCAGAGCCAAGGCTCTGCCCCTGCATCCCTGGCTGGCCTGGGAAGGAGGGAAGGATGGTGCCCAGGGCTCCTAGGACACCCGTTGGCGTAGCCCCATCAGCCGCCACCAGGGCCTACTCAGTGCCAGGGCAGCTGCTCCAGAGGCATGTCCTGTGCCCTCGGGGACTGTGTGCTTGGCAGACATCACCTTCACCAGGTGAACTCCAGAGAAGGCCTCTGAAATACCCAGGCCTGGCCAGCGCAGTCCCCAAGGAGAAAATCTCCCAGTCGGCCCCAGCATTAAAAGGGGTTCCTTCCGAGGATATTGGACAGGCTGCCGGGTCTTCCAGAGCCTGCCAGCATCTGGGGACGGCCTGCCACCGAGAGCCCTGACCCAGGACACAGGGGCCCTCACTGTCCCTGACTTGCATGTGACCTTGGATCCAGCTCTGTCCTTGTGGGCAGGGTCTTCCCCAATGTCAGAAGCTGAACTGGGAGCCTGGTTGACCTGAGAGGCCCTGCCTGCCTCTTCCAGGTTTCTGAAAATGGACTGGCTTCAGGATGAAGGAGTCCCACGGCCACTGGGACCCCTGGATCAGTTATTGCTGCCTGCTGCACAGGGTCAGGAGGTCACTGCTATGGAGGATATGAGAAGGGTAGACCCTGCTTAGGGGTCTGCAACCCACTCTTCCAGGACCAGCTCCAGAAACAGGGTGCTCATAAGGAGTAGTACCCAGCTCATCCCCTCAAAGCAACAGCAGTCTAGGTTTCGCCTGGGAGTCAGGGCTCTGGGGAATCCAGGCCCTTTGTGACAACCCAGTATGGGCTCCTTGCAGAAAGATTGGTCTCTGGTGGTAGCATCTTGTTCTCTGCCTCTTGTTCATTTTATTTTTAGACCCACTCTGCCAGCCTCTCTCCCAGCCTTTGCAGAATGAGAGCGTGCCCAGGGAAAGTGGTGGGCACATTAGTGAGGCAGGCAGGCAGACAGGCACACTGAGGGTCTGTGAGGACAGTTGATAAATTGTTTGCTTAGCTTCATCTATTTATTAGCATTGGTTAGAAACTGCTATTTATATTTTAACCCTCCAGGGAGAGTCATGAATGTCTGGATGAAAAGAGTTGATATATTTCCAGCCCAGAAAGTAAGAAATGATCAGTAGTCACAGCTCTTTCCAGGACTGCCAGGGTCAGGAGCCTGCTGGCTGTGCTTCCCACAAGGCTTCACCTGACATCCCCCCTCCCTCACAGAGTAGCTTCCAGGTGGGTGTCACTGTGTCCCCACATTCTCAACTTGCAAGGTCTCCCACAGTGTGCTCCGATGGTAATTGGGGCTGCTTGTTGTGAGGATCCATAAAAACAAAGTGCAGGAAAGGTCAGAAGAAATGTTGCTGTGGAATCCCAAAAAACATTTCACACCCCTCTCCCCTGGCAGGTGCTGCTGGAAGCAACACAGGAAGAGCCAGAGTGGAGCCAGAACCAGAAAAGGGTTCCTCCCTCTGCATAGCAAAATAGAGTTGGGGATGGGGAAGGACCTGGCAAACCCCTGTCCCCTTGCTCTAAGCCTTACAAAGCATGCTTATTTCAAATCTTCTCCCAGTGGTGCCAGGCTGCTGAGCAGGTGTTTGGTCAGAGGCTCCTGTGGAGTTGAGGACCAGGAAGGAATCAGATGAGCCTTCGAGGAAGGGCCTTTTCAGCTGGAATCTACCCTTATCCTGCCACTGTACCCTCAGAGGGGCTGACAGGTGGGAACAAAGTCGCTAAGGGTAAGTAGGATCACTGGGAAGTAGTGCTCAGGGTCAGGCTGCGACTTGGTAAGGGGGCTGTCTTGTGTCTGAAACTAGTTTTTAAAAGCAAACTGAGAAATTTCCTGATATTAAAATTTTTCCACTTCAAGCTATTTGCGTCTCGGATGCCCTTATATTTAGTCTGCCATAATGGTGATATTTAAGGTCACTTATCAATAAGTATTTTTATAATCTGCCATGGCCTGCTTGTGGTTTTAGAAAAACTGGCTCTGGTCTCTGCAACTTACTGCTGGGAGACTAAAGTTTAAGGACATGTGTAGACATAACTGAGTTCTGGAGCAAAACTAGCTCACAGGCATCTTAGAATTAAGCTGGAAAAAGCAACCCAAAAGTGGTCCTTCTCTTATCAGACCACTTTGCAAAGAGAACTGAACAATGCACATTTCACTTCCTGGAGCAGGTTTTCTGTGGGGTCTCTCCTACCATACATTTATGGACTCAATCCCTCTGTCTATATGTTCAAAGTAACGAAGGAAGGAAGAAAGCCCAGTGGCCATGGCTGTGACAGAGAGTAGGCACCCAGATGGGCCTGGTCTGCTCTGCCTGGAGCCTGGTTGGAGCTCACATTTAACTGAATTCACAGCCCAAGCCCATAGTTTAGGCTAAATTTATGTACATCATAATCTAAAAACAAACATGTGCCTTTTGATAGCTCTGATTTATGCATAGAATCAGTTTGTTGTTCATGTCTTAATTATTGTTTTAATAGCTTCATGGCAGAAAATCAAATCCTGCTGAGAATTTTTTTTTGTTTGTTTGGTTTGGTTTGCTTTTGCTAATGGGGATTGAACCCATGGTACTTAACCACTGAGCCAGTGCCCACGTCTTTTGATTTTTTTTTTTTTTTTTTTTAGTTTTGAGACTGGGCTTCACTTAGTTGCGTAGGGCCTTGCTAATTTGCTAATCTGGGTTTGAACTTGTGGTCCTCCTGCTTCAGCCTCCTAAACAACCAGAATTATAGGCATGTGCCACTGTGCCTGGAATCCTGCTGAGTTTTATATTCTACAATTTATTTTCTCTTTGAGTTTTTTTCTTAACTTAAAATATCTAATTAGTTGATGTAAACATGGATATGTTCTGTTTAAACCTTTCATGCTCATAAAATAAACAATGTAAATGTAGCTCATTTGGTTTGTTTGTTGTTTTGTCTTGCCAGATACATCAGCAAATATCTGTTCAGGTTGAGAAGATTGTGAAACAAGAAAATCAATAAAATTCCAACAATCAGGGGGATGTTAAGGGAGCTTTACCACCCCTCAGAAAAATGTTAACAAATATTTCCAGGAGGTTCACTTGGCACACTGCCAATGAGGACCACTCTTCTTCCTTCCACCTTCATTTCTCAAAGTCTTTTCCTGAGACAGGCCACTGGGGCCCCAGCACACTTGTCTGTCACAAAATCTGCCTAGCCCCAGCCTCACTTTCACACTGGAAATGCCTTCTGCAGCCTTGATCCTCCATGACTGGCACTGAGTGGCTACTTTGTAACACCAGCAACCCCATCTTGATAGACTGCAAGGGAGGATGGGACTTGGCTGTGGACACTTGACTGCTCTATGAAAGCACCAGAAGGTGATCTTAGATGTACCTGACTCTATAACCTTTTGGAGCCCAAGGAAAATCCCCCCCACAGACCTCAACCTTGAGGCAACTCCAAGATAAAGAAGGCTCTGGAAACAGAAAAGGGAGGGCTGGAGCACCCCAGTGCACACCACCTCAGCCACCACCGGGTTCAAGCACATATCTCAATCTTGGTAATACATCTCAATTTGGCAACCTTGGCTGCCCTCCCCTCCCTCCTGAAGCCAGCCCTGTCAATCCCCATGCCCCACCCACCCACCTACCTTGGCTCAGGATGAAATCCCAAGAAACAAAGAGGCTATTAAGGTGTGAGTATCCCTGATGAATAAAGAAAGGAGACTTGCTTGCCAGATTATTTAAGGTAAGTCGTCCATGTCTCTTCAGCCAGAACCTTAGTCCAGGAGTCTGTAAGGAGCACCAGCAGCTATCCAAAGCTTGTATTCAGATTCCATCCTGGAACTGGTACCTGCAAGAATGAGCAAGCCATTTACCAAATATCACCATGGGCAGAGTACACAGATGCCTCCAAACGTGATGCGAGGGAAGCTCCTGGGACCTGGCTTGTTTGACTAGACTCTTCCCAGAAGACAGATTGTAAACTTGGCTTGTCACCAGGGAATCAAGGATAAAGAATAGGCCAGGTACAACTGGAGCCTTCTTAGACATTTCTCAGCAGGCTGGTTCCTCCAGAGCCTGTAGGAGGTCTGTTTGCAACTTCCTGAGACTACCACCATTTCCTGCCTGTGGAGCTGCCTCTGGCTAAGGGTTGATGAGGTCTGGCTTGGTTAGAAGCTGCCCTGGACTTGAAGGTTTGTCCTGCTAATTTTTTGACTTAGAAATAGGCTATGAAGGAAAGGAAGAATGAATCCTAGGACTATGCCTCAATTCTCGGTTGGCCCTTCTCAGCTCTGATCTAATATCAAATGTTTTGCACATCCCATGTAGAACTGCAGCTAGAAATAGTTTTATTTGTTCACCAAAGAATATACAACGACAGTGGATTTAAGCTCAACATCACTCTCAAAAGACACTTGCATTTATTGTTTTAGCTTCCAGAGACCTGTAACTATTGAAGGCATATCCATCTACAGACAAGTGCTAAGTATACACATAGATCCATGGAACCTTGCAAAAATGGCCTCATTTAATCATTCATTCAACTGACATTTATTGAGTCCCCTGTATGTACCAGGACTTGTGTTCCATATGGGGCCTACAATGATGAGTAAGATAGACTTGGCCCCTGCCTTTAGGGAGTGCATGGCTCAATTCCAACACTGCTACTGAGAAGTCTTTGGAGCCTTTGAAGCTCCTTCTCTGCTCTAGTCATTTCCTGAGGGTCTTCATCAAGATCATGGTCATCCTTGAGGCCAATTCACTGATCCTGGAGTATTTTCCCCTATAGAGTGAGATATTTCACTTTTTCTAGATTTCCTGACCCCTTGTGTACAATAAGGTGTGTAATGGACTATTGGGGAATGGAATTGAAGGTGATTTGTACATTTTCTTGCTTCCCCTGTTGCTTAATGGGTAAGAAAATTAACCAAGTTAAGAGGGGAAGAGGGGAAGAAAATCAGCAGAATAAGATGGAGTCCAAGGTCTCACACAGCATGTCCAGATGGCATTCAGAGGTCCTGACTTTTTCCCTGGCCTCTCTGGCAGCTGCCCTGTTTCTGGAGCCCCTCTATAGACCTGAGTCTCTCAGGCATCCTCCCTGCCTGTGGTACCATGAAGACAGCTGAGTATTGTCACAGGGACTTGGTGTACAGATTGTTGACACCCACAATAGTGTAGATCTTGCTCAGGTTGCCTCAACCTTTGCAGATATTGCCACAGTCTCCTTCTTGCCTCCTACTTGCTTTTAGCCTAGCATATTGTATCTTTTCCTTTTAGCTCCTTGGGCTTCTGGAAAAGTAAGTCTGGTTCTTTTTTTTTTAATTTTTTTAAATTTTTTTATTTTTTTTATTGGTTGTTCAAAATATTACAAAGCTCTTGACATCTCATATTACATATATTAGATTCAAGTGGATTATGAACTCCCATTTTTACCCCCAATACAGATTGCAGAATCACATCGGTTTCAGGTTTTTTTTGGACTGGTCAGGAGAGTTAAATTGACTTAAGACAGATTAACAATAGAAAAGAAGACAAAGTAAGTTTCATGCGACATGGGAACACTCATAAGAAAGACTCAAAAGAAGCGGTTAGAATTAATCATTATCTACTGAATTGAATAAAGAATAGTGAGTTGTAAAATGTGATGGGGCAAAGGATCATGGGCTAGGTTGTTAATTGGTAGAGAAATTACTAGGAAGATGAGTTTACTAAGATTTTCTTATATGGATTTCACATGGCTCCATCTTCCCATCTTTTTTTTTATTAATTTTTATTGTTGGTTGTTCAAAACATTACATAGTTTTTGATATATCATATTTCACACTTTGATTCAAAAGTCTGGTTCTTTCTGCCCACTATAGGTCACACCAAATGCCAACTATGCAGCACCTCTGGAGTCTGCCCCAGAATTTCCCTGACTTAGGCCCCAACAGGACTCCCAGTTCCTGAGAAGCCGTCCACTCTGCTCATTCAGGGGCTTACTATCTTGTCCACAGTTTCTTCTCTGTCCCCAGCTTCTTCACATCTGCCCTCTCTACCAGAACACTAGCTCAAGGACTCCTATCCTAGGGCCACTAGGTTGTAAGGAGGGGACAGAGCATGAACTCTGACATCAACCCTAAATTTACATTCCAGCTCTGTCTTTTACTGGTTTGGGAGTGCTCTGAGTCTCAGCTCCCAAGGAACTCAGCCATTTGCTTAGTCAGTAAAAAAAAAAAAAAAAAAAAAAAAAAAAAAAAAAATCAGAAAGAAATCTTTTTTTTTTTTTTTTTTTTTTTTTTGAGGGAGGCAATAATACTGGGGATTGAACTCAGGGGCACTCAACCACAAAGCCACATCCCAGCCCTATTTTGTATTTTACTTAGAGACAGGGCCTCACTGAATTGCTTAATGCCTCACCATTGCTGAGGCTGGCTTTGAACTTGCAATTCTCCTGTCTCAGCCTCCCAAACTGCTGGGATTACAGGTGTGTGTCACTGTTCCCGGCAGAAAGAAATCTTTATGAAGAACTTACTATGTGCCAGAGCTACTATGTGCTAGATGTTAAGGGTGCAACAGTGAAAAGGAGACACCATCAAGGAGCTGTGAAGTTTTCTTAGTCAATTTTCTCTTGCTGTTAAAAAAAAATACCTAAACCCAAGAAGTGTAGAAACACTAAAATTGTATTTGCTTCCTGGATCTGGAGGCAAGATAGTCCAAGAGTGTGTACTCAGCATCTGGTGAGGGCCTTGTTGCAGCATCATGACATAGTGGGGAGCATAACATGCAAGAATGCTAATTTGGTTCTTTCCTCCTCTACTTACAAAGCCACTAGTGCCATCACGAGGGTTCCACCATCATGACTTCATCTGAAGACCCCACCTCCAAATGCCATCAACATTAGAAATTTAGGGATTAAGTTTACAACACATGAATTTTTGGAGGAATTTTAATACCTAGCAGAGGTGCTAGCCATGTGACTAAGCACAATCAAATGAGACAGAATGTCTAATATTGGTGTTACATCCTGTGCTCTGACATGACTGATGAGCTCCTAAACTACACAACTCCTACTATGAATTTTCTTACAATAAAAAGGTAATTTTTCCTGCAAGGATTTCAAAAAGAAATATATTTAAAAAATATATAGCTGTGGGTGAATTTGGCTATTGCAAGCTAAGATAATCAGCTGCTTCAAATGAACAGAATAGATTTGAATACCACAGAGTCCATCCTGAGAAGCACATAAAGCCAAAGTCCAGTTTCTAGACAGCTCAATTACTATGTACTCAAGTTTAATGTAGTGTGTTTGATAAGATGCACATAATTTAATAATAGTTTTCAGGAAGAAAGAAAGAGGAAGCAATACAGCACTGAAGATACCTGCTGACGGTGACATACATCACAGCATTAACAGGTGAGAAAAGCATGCAGTTCTGAAAATCCTTTTTGCTGTCCAGCTCATGACCAACAAACGCCTGCAGCGCAGCCAGCCACTCTGCCAGCACAGCTAGGTTTATCCATCAGTCATAAGTGACAGTTTCCTTTCTGCCCCTTCCCTGCCCTACAGGCCTTGTTCCCAACTCTGATCATGTCGCCACCAAGAGCAAGCTGTATAATGCAACTTGAGTACGATGGTGATGTTTTTCCATTCCAGCAGGAGAAACACTCTTGTGTGCAGATGGGAGAACAAGGGAAGAAGCAAACATGTTCATCCATGAGAGGGGTCAGAGACCTGGGTGGCAGTGGTGGTTGACATGGCAGGGAAGTGAGCAACATGAGGAAGTGAATTAACAAGACTGGCCATAGAGAGAAAAGCGAACAAGTGACAAGTTGGGAATCTGCCCAGATTTCTGACTGATTACTGAGACAGCCACCCAGGAGAGAAACCATAGGCAGATCTACCTGGGCCAGTGCAGTGAATGTGCCTGAGGCCCTCCTTTCCCATAGCACCATCTCTTCAGGCTTTGGGGAAGGATTCTGGAGGCTCAGAGGAGCTAGGTTAGGCCAACCATCTCCCACCTCCCAAGGGTCAGCTGTCAGATCCACTTCCTCCAAGTCAGACATGAACCCTCTCTCTCTCGAACCCACAGAGACAGAGACCAAGTGCTCTTTGTGCCTTTTTCAACACTTCAGTAACTACCAGTGTTTATTCAGGCTGCTGGCTGGGACCATCTATCAATAGCCCAACAAGGGCCAACCAACTCTGCTGCTCCACTCAGAGGTGAGGCAAGCCTAGAATCCTGCCTCCAGGACTCCCCATCCTGGTTGGTTCTACCTCTCCCTACATGAGCAACTAGGTTATGCTAGTTCCTGTTCCTAGCCTCCTCCACTCTACAATGGGACTGAGGAACCTATATGGTTCATATGGTTCAGGTAGCCAACCAGAAGAATCAGGCTCTGAAATAACTAGCACTGCTTGCTGGGCACTTTTCCTATGTGTTCAGTAAGACCTTCTCCTTTCTCTCTCTCTCTCTCTCTCTCTCTCTCTCTCTCTCTCTCTCTCTCTCTCTCCTTGGTATGGGATGTATATTTGTTTCTGTGGCTTCCATCATAAATTACCCCAAATTTGGTGACTTAAAACAACAAAATCATTAATTTATGCAGAAATGTACCGATTCATTCATTTACTCATTCACTCACTCACTCTCCAACAGCTCTGGAGGCCTGAAATCTAAAATTGAAATATTGGAAGATATATTCTTCTTCTGAAAGCCCTAGGGAAGTGTTCATTCTTGCCTCTTTCAACTTTTGGTGGCCCCTAGTGTTGTTTGGTTTGCACTCACATTGCTCCAGTCTCTAGTTCCTTCCTCCCTATGTGTCTCAATTTTCTATCTGCCTTTCTCTCATAAGGACACTTCTCACTAGATTTAAGGACCACCTAGAAGTACTGGAGAACCAAATTGGCTAAATTATATTGTTATATTTGTGCATGTACTACTATGCAACAACAAATCCCATCATTATGCACTGATAAAATAAAGTAAAAATCAAGGGGTGGGGGACAGACCATCAGGATAACTCAGGGTGAACTCATCTTGAGATTCTTCACTTAATTACATCTGTGAAGACATTTTTCTGAACCAGGTGACATATGCAGATTCTGGGTAAACATATCTTTGGGGAGGGGGCCATCTTTCAATACACTGCAGTATAAATGTTAGAATTTCCCATCAATCCCACGTTCTAAGGCCAAGCCACATGCATTTTCCCTGAGCTGGGACCCTGGAAGACATTCACAGAGCTAAGTGCTCACAGCCACGACCAGAGAAAAGACTGCATCTTATGTCAATGCTCCAGAACTCATGGGGTAAAGCATCTTAGGGACCTGGTAAGCCAACCCTTTCACTGGCCTTGTAGGAGAAACTAAGGCTCTGGAAAAGATACTAAGTCTTATTCTCCCTTCAACTTGCTTGTAACAGGCATTTAAAAGGCATCTCCTGAGGGTTGGGAATGTAGCTCAGTGGTAGAGTGCCTTCCCTAGCATGCAGGAGACCCTAGTTTCAATCCCCAGTAAAGTCCCCTGACCCCAAAATAGAAGGCATCTCCTGTGGGCAGGCCTAGGCTCCCTGCTGGGATAATGTCAAATACTGCTTCCCCACCTGCTCCTGCTGTGCAGACTTGGCTAAGTGCATGCCAATTGCCCAACAGACCTGTAGACCCATTGGTCTGCAGCACTGGGCTCTAAAGCATGGAGAACTCATCCTGGTCCTGAAGCTAAAGTCCTTGGTTCATACCCTGATGGACAAATCTATCTATCGCCTTAAACCACTTCCTCATGGTAAAATAGCATCAGTGAGTCCTGGTCAGGTTTGGAAGCTGCTTAAGAGATGCCAGCCACTCCCTCCACCTGTGTGGCCTTGGGACTGGGACTCAGGTTGTTCTGTGTTACTTGGGACAAACTGATGCTCCTCATACTGGGAAAAGCAATGACTCTGGAAAAAAGCCAAGGCTTGAGGGAGGGGACTGGGAGAAGGCCAATGAAAAGCTCGCCCCCCTTGTACATTTCTAAGAACACAGTGATGGAACAGAACAAGAGAAAGGCCATGTTTTTCACCAAAGGGGGAGGAGACAATCCAGTGACCAATTTTGGTGATTAGCTACAAGAAGAGGGCCTTTTATTCCAGGCGTGTGTATGCCTTTTAATTTCCTCTTGTGGGATCCTGAGGGGGGCCCAGTTAACTGTGCAATTGGTATTCCTCTCCAGCCTTGAAGGATGTGGGCACTCTCTGGGAGATGGTTCCAGGTGGTAGTGAGTGCCACCTGCACCACAGAGCAGTGAGGGGAGCTGGAAGGCTGGGCCAGCTTTGCTCCAGGGCCCCAGGTGGGAGCCATCTCCAGGTCTGGGGGCAGTGGCTTTG